>NC_038256.2:25985217-25996060 GCF_000004515.6 Glycine max | reverse complement strand
TCGTTCATGCGTCCTTCCACCTTCGAGTTTGGAGCCATGCGTAGTGATTGCTTAGTGCAATTCTCCATTTTCAACCCTTTCTCGGAGCGCCCATGAAATTGCATTATCGTTCATGTGTCCTCCACATTCGAGTTTGGAGCCATGAGTAGTGATTGCTTAGTGCAAATCTCCATTCTCAACACTTTTTTTCGGAGCCCCATGAATTGCGTTTTTGTTCATGTGTCCTCCACTTTCGAGTTGGAGCCATGCGTAGTGATTGCCTAGTGCAATTCTCCGTTCTCAACCCTTTTTCGGAGCCCCACGAATTGCGTTTTTGTTCATGCGTCCTCCACCTTCGAGTTTGGAGCCATGCGTAGTGATTACTTAGTGCGATTCTCCATTCTCAACCCTTTTTCGGAGCCCCATGAATTGTGTTTTCGTTCACGCGTCCTCCACCTTCAAGTTTGGAGCCATCCGTAGTGATTACCTAGTGCAATTCTCCATTCTCAACCCTTTTTCGGAGCCCCACGAATTGCGTTTTCGTTCATGTGTCCTTCACCTTTGAGTTTGGAGCCATCCGTAGTGATTGCTTAGTGCAATTCTCCATTCTCAACCCTTTTTCGGAACCCCATGAATTGCGTTTTCGTTCATGCGTCCTCAACCTCTGAGTTTGGAGCCATGCGAGGTGATTGCTTAGTGCAATTCTCCATTCTCAACCCTTTTTCGGAGCCCCATGAATTGCGTTTTCATTCATGTGTCCTCCACCTTCGAGTTTCGAGCCATGCGTAGTGATTGCTTAGTGCAATTCCCCATTCTCAACCCTTTTTCGGAACCCCATGAATTGCGTTTTCGTTCATGTGTCCTCCACCTTCGAATTTGGATCCATGCGTAGTGATTGCTTTGTACAATTCTCCATTCTCAACCCTTTCTCGGAGCCCCATGAATTGCATTATCGTTCATGTGTCCTCCACCTTCGAGTTTGGAGCGATGCGTAGTGATTGCTTAGTGCAATTCTCCATTCTCAACCCTTTTTTGAAGCCCCATGAATTGCGTTATCGTTCATGTGTCCTCCACCTTCGAGTTTGGAGCCATGCGTAGTGATTGCTTAGTGCAATTCTCCATTCTAAACCCTTTTCCGGAGCCCCATGAATTGCATTTTCGTTCATGCGTCCTCCACCTTCGAGTTTGGAGCCATGCGTAGTGATTGCTTAGTGCGATTCTCCATTCTCAACCCTTTTTTTCGGACCCCCATGAATTGGATTTTCGTTCATGCGTCCTCCACCTTCGAGTTTGGAGCCATGCGTAGTGATTGCTTAGTGCGATTCTCCAATCTCAACCCTTTTTCGGAGCCCCATGAATTGCATTTTTGTTCATGTGTCCTAAACCTTTGAGTTTGGAGCCATGCGTAGTGATTGCCTAGTGCAATTTTCCATTCTCAACCCTTTTTCGGAGCCCCACGAATTGCGTTTTCGTTCATGTGTCCTTCACCTTTGAGTTTGGAGCCATGCGTAGTGATTGCTTAGTGCAATTCTCCATTCTCAACCCTTTTTCGGAACCCCATGAATTGCGTTTTTGTCCATGTGTCCTCCACCTTCGAGTTTGGAGCCATGCGTAGTGATTGCCTAGTGCAATTTTCCATTCTCAACCCTTTCTCGGAGCCCCATGAATTGCATTATCGTTCATGTGTCCTCCACCTTCAAGTTTGGAGCCATGCGTAGTGATTGCTTAGTGCAATTCTCCATTCTCAACCCTTTTTTTCGGAGCCCTATGAATTGCGTTTTTGTTCATGTGTCCTCCACTTTCGAGTTTGGAGCCATGCGTAGTGATTGCTTAGTACAATTCTCCGTTCTCAACCCTTTTTCGGAGCCCCATGAATTGCGTTTTCGTTCATGCGTCCTCCACCTTCGAGTTTGGAGCCATGCGTAGTGATTGCTTAGTGCAATTCTCCATTCTCAACCCTTTTTCGGAGCCCCATGAATTGCGTTTTCGTTCATGTGTCCTCACCCTTCAAGTTTGGAGCCATCCGTAGTGATTACCTAGTGCAATTCTCCATTCTCAACCCTTTTTTGGAGCCCCACGAATTGCGTTTTCGTTCATGTGTCCTTCACCTTTGAGTTTGGAGCAATGCGTAGTGATTGCTTAGTGCAATTCTCCATTCTCAACCCTTTTTCGGAACCCCATGAATTGCGTTTTCGTTCATGCGTCCTCAACCTTTGAGTTTGGAGCCATGCGAGGTGATTGCTTAGTGCAATTCTCCATTCTCAACCCTTTTTCGGAGCCCCATGAATTGCGTTTTCATTCATGTGTCCTCCACCTTCGAGTTTCGAGCCATGCGTAGTGATCGCTTAGTGCAATTCCCCATTCTCAACCCTTTTTCGGAACCCCATGAATTGCGTTTTCGTTCATGTGTCCTCCACCTTCGAATTTGGATCCATGCGTAGTGATTGCTTAGTACAATTCTCCATTCTCAACCTTTTCTCGGAGCCCCATGAATTGCATTATCGTTCATGTGTCCTCCACCTTCGAGTTTGGAGCCATGCGTAGTGATTGCTTAGTGCAATTCTCCATTCTCAACCCTTTTTCAGAGCCCCATAAATTGCGTTTTCGTTCATGCGTCCTCTACCTTCGAGTTTGGAGCCATGCGTAGTGATTGCTTAGTGCAATTCTCCATTCTCAACCCTTTTTTTCGGACCCCCATGAATTGCGTTATCGTTCATGTGTCCTCCACCTTCGAGTTTGGAGCCATGCGTAGTGATTGCTTAGTGAAATTCTCCATTTTAAACCTTTTTCGGAGCCTCATGAATTGCATTTTCGTTCATGCGTCCTCCACCTTCGAAGTTTGGAGCCATGTTTAGTGATTGCTTAGTGCAATTCTCCATTCTCAACCCTTTTTCAGAGCCCCATGAATTGTGTTTTCGTTCATGTGTCCTCCACCTTCGAGTTTGGAGCCATGTGTAGTGATAGCTTAGTACAATTCTCCATTCTCAACCCTTTTTTGGAGCCCCATGAATTGCGTTATCGTTCATGTGTCCTCCACCTTCGAGTTTGGAGCCATGCGTAGTGATTGCCTAGTGCAATTCTCCATTCTCAACCCTTTTTCGGAGCTCCACCAATTGCATTTTCGTTCATGTGTCCTCCACCTTCGAATTTGGAGCCATGCGTAGTGATTGCTTAGTACAATTCTCCATTCCCAACCCTTTCTCGGAGCCCCATGAATTGCATTTTCGTTCATGTGTCCTCCACCCTTCGAGTTTGGAGCCATGCGTAGTGATTGCTTAGTGCAATTCTCCATTCTCAACCCTTTTTTTCGGACCCCCATGAATTGCGTTATCGTTCATGTGTCCTCCACCTTCGAGTTTGGAGCCATGCGTAGTGATTGCTTAGTACAATTCTCCATTCTCAACCCTTTTTTGGAGCCCCATGAATTGCGTTATCGTTCATGTGTCCTCCACCTTCGAGTTTGGAGCCATGCGTAGTGATTGCTTAGTGCAATTCTCCATTCTCAACCCTTTTTCGGAACCCCATGAATTTGATTTCGTTCATGTGTCCTCCACCATCGAATTTGGAGCCATGCGTAGTGATTGCTTAGTACAATTCCCCATTCTCAACCCTTTCTCGGAGCCCCATGAATTGCATTATTGTTCATGTGTCCTCCACCTTCGAGTTTGGAGCCATGCGTAGTGATTGCTTAGTGCAATTCTCCATTCTCAACCCTTTTTCGGAGCCCCATGAATTGAGTTTTCTTTGATGTGTCCTCCACTTTCGAGTTTGGAGCCATGCGTAGTGATTGCTTAGTGCAATTCTCCATTCTCAACCCTTTTTTTCGGACCCCCATGAATTGCGTTATCGTTCATGTGTCCTCCACCTTCGAGTTTGGAGCCATGCGTAGTGATTGCTTAGTGCAATTCTCCATTTAAACCCTTTTTCGGAGCCCCATGAATTGCATTTTCGTTCATGCGTCCTCCACCTTCGAGTTTGGAGCCATGTTTAGTGATTGCTTAGTGCAATTCTCCATTCTCAACCCTTTTTCAGAGCCCCATGAATTGTGTTTTCGTTCATGTGTCCTCCACCTTCGAGTTTGGAGCCATGTGTAGTGATAGCTTAGTACAATTCTCCATTCTCAACCCTTTTTTGGAGCCCCATGAATTGCGTTATCGTTCATGTGTCCTCCACCTTCGAGTTTGGAGCCATGCGTAGTGATTGCCTAGTGCAATTCTCCATTCTCAACCCTTTTTCGGAGCTCCACCAATTGCATTTTCGTTTCATGTGTCCTCCACCTCTCGAATTTGGAGCCATGCGTAGTGATTGCTTAGTGCAATTCTCCATTCTCAACCCTTTTTCGGAGCCCCATGAATTGCGTTTTCGTTCATGTGTCCTCCACCTTCGAGTTTGGAGCCATGCGTAATGATTGCTTAGTGCAATTCTCCATTCTCAACCCTTTTTTTCGGACCCCCATGAATTGCGTTATCGTTCATGTGTCCTCCACCTTCGAGTTTGGAGCCATGCGTAGTGATTGCTTAGTACAATTCTCCATTCTCAACCCTTTTTTGGAGCCCCATGAATTGCGTTATCGTTCATGTGTCCTCCACCTTCGAGTTTGGAGCCATGCGTAGTGATTGCTTAGTGCAATTCTCCATTCTCAACCCTTTTTCGGAACCCCATGAATTTGATTTCGTTCATGTGTCCTCCACCATCGAATTTGGAGCCATGCGTAGTGATTGCTTAGTACAATTCCCCATTCTCAACCCTTTTTCGGAGCCCCATGAATTGCGTTATTGTTCATGTGTCCTCCACCTTCGAGTTTGGAGCCATGCGTAGTGATTGCCTAGTGCAATTCTCCATTCTCAACCCTTTTTCGGAGCTCCACCAATTGCATTTTCGTTCATGTGTCCTCCACCTTCGAATTTGGAGCCATGCGTAGTGATTGCTTAGTACAATTCTCCATTCCCAACCCTTTCTCGGAGCCCCATGAATTGCATTATCGTTCATGTGTCCTCCACCTTCAAGTTTGGAGCCATGCGTAGTGATTCCTTAGTGCAATTCTCCATTCTCAACCCTTTTTCGGAGCCCCATGAATTGCGTTTTCGTTCATGTGTCCTCCACCTTCGAGTTTGGAGACATGCGTAGTGATTGCTTAGTGCAATTCTCCAATCTCAACCCTTTTTCGGAGCCCCATGAATTGCGTTTTTGTTCATGTGTCCTAAACCTTTGAGTTTGGAGCCATGCGTAGTGATTGCCTAGTGCAATTTTCCATTCTCAACCCTTTTTCGGAGCCCCAAGAATTGCGTTTTCGTTCATGTGTCCTTCACCTTCGACTTTAGAGCCATGCGTAGTGATTGCTTAGTACAATTCTCCATTCTCAACCCTTTTTCGGAGCCCCATGAATTGTGTTTTCGTTCATGTGTCCTTCACCTTCGACTTTGGAGCCATGCGTAGTGATTGCCTAGTGCAATTCTCCATTCTCAACCCTTTTTCGGAGCTCCACCAATTGCATTTTCGTTCATGTGTCCTCCACCTTCGAATTTGGAGCCATGCGTAGTGATTGCTTAGTACAATTCTCCATTCCCAACCCTTTCTCGGAGCCCCATGAATTGCATTATCGTTCATGTGTCCTCCACCTTCGAGTTTGGAGCCATGCGTAGTGATTGCTTAGTGCAATTCTCCATTCTCAACCCTTTTTTTCGGACCCCCATGAATTGCGTTTTCGTTCATGTGTCCTCCACCTTCGAGTTTGGAGCCATGCGTAGTGATTGCTTAGTGCAATTCTCCATTCTCAACCCTTTTTCGAAGCCCCATGAATTGCGTTTTCGTTCATGTGTCCTCCACCTTCGAGTTTGGAGCCATGCGTAGTGATTGCTTAGTGCAATTCTCCATTCTCAACCCTTTTTTTCGGACCCCCATGAATTGCGTTTTCGTTCATGTGTCCTCCACCTTCGAGTTTGGAGACATGCGTAGTGATTGCTTAGTGCAATTCTCCAATCTCAACCCTTTTTCGGAGCCCCATGAATTGCGTTTTTGTTCATGTGTCCTAAACCTTTGAGTTTGGAGCCATGCGAAGTGATTGCCTAGTGCAATTTTCCATTCTCAACCCTTTTTCGGAGCCCCAAGAATTGCGTTTTCGTTCATGTGTCCTTCACCTTCGACTTTAGAGCCATGCGTAGTGATTGCTTAGTGCAATTCTCCATTCTCAACCCTTTTTCGGAACCCCATGAATTGCGTTTTCGTTCATGTGTCCTCCACGTTGGAATTTGGAGCCATGCGTAATGATTGCTTAGTGCAATTCTACATTCTCAACCCTTTTTCGGAGCCCCATGAATTGCGTTTTCGTTCATGCGTCCTCCACCTTCGAGTTTGGAGCCATGCGTAGTGATTGCTTAGTGCAATTCTCCATTCTCAACCCTTTTTCGGAGCCCCATGAATTGCGTTTTCGTTCATGTGTCCTCCACCTTCGAGTTTGGAGCCATGCGTAATGATTGCTTAGTGCAATTCTCCATTCTCAACCCTTTTTTTCGGACCCCCATGAATTGCGTTATCGTTCATGTGTCCTCCACCTTCGAGTTTGGAGCCATGCGTAGTGATTGCTTAGTACAATTCTCCATTCTCAACCCTTTTTTGGAGCCCCATGAATTGCGTTATCGTTCATGTGTCCTCCACCTTCGAGTTTGGAGCCATGCGTAGTGATTGCTTAGTGCAATTCTCCATTCTCAACCCTTTTTCGGAACCCCATGAATTTGATTTCGTTCATGTGTCCTCCACCATCGAATTTGGAGCCATGCGTAGTGATTGCTTAGTACAATTCCCCATTCTCAACCCTTTCTCGGAGCCCCATGAATTGCATTATCGTTCATGTGTCCTCCACCTTCAAGTTTGGAGCCATGCGTAGTGATTGCTTAATGGAATTCTCCATTCTCAACCCTTTTTCGGAGCCCCATGAATTGCGTTTTCGTTCATGTGTCCTCCACCTTCGAGTTCGGAGCCATGCGTAGTGATTGCTTAGTGCAATTCAACATTCTCAACCCTTTTTCGGAGCCCCATGAATTGCGTTTTCATTCATGCGTCCTCCACCTTCGAGTTTGGAGCCATGCGTAATGATTGCTTAGTGCAATTCTCCATTCTCAACCCTTTTTTTCGGACCCCCATGAATTGCGTTATCGTTCATGTGTCCTCCACCTTCGAGTTTGGAGCCATGCGTAGTGATTGCTTAGTACAATTCTCCATTCTCAACCCTTTTTTGGAGCCCCATGAATTGCGTTATCGTTCATGTGTCCTCCATCTTCGAGTTTGGAGCCATGCGTAGTGATTGCTTAGTGCAATTCTCCATTCTCAACCCTTTTTCGGAACCCCATGAATTTGATTTCGTTCATGTGTCCTCCACCATCGAATTTGGAGCCATGCGTAGTGATTGCTTAGTACAATTCCCCATTCTCAACCCTTTCTCGGAGCCCCATGAATTGCATTATTGTTCATGTGTCCTCCACCTTCGAGTTTGGAGCCATGCGTAGTGATTGCTTAGTGCAATTCTTCCATTCTCAACCCTTTTTCGGAGCCCCATGAATTGAGTTTTTCTTTGATGTGTCCTCCACCTTCGAGTTTGGAGCCATGCGTAATGATTGCTTAATGCAATTCTCCGTTCTCAACCCATTTTCGGAGCCCCATGAATTGGGTTTTCGTTCATGCGTCCTCCACCTTCGAGTTTGGAGCCATGCGTAGTGATTGCTTAGTGCGATTCTCCATTCTCAACCCTTTTTCGGAGCCCCACGAATTGTGTTGTCGTTCATGTATCCTCCACCTTCGAGTGTGGAGCCATGCGTAGTGATTGCTTAGTGGAATTCTCCATTCTCAACCCTTTTTCGGAGCCCCATGAATTGCGTTTTCGTTCATGTGTCCTCCACCTTCGAGTTCGGAGCCATGCGTAGTGATTGCTTAGTGCAATTCAACATTCTCAACCCTTTTTCGGAGCCCCATGAATTGCGTTTTCATTCATGCGTCCTCCACCTTCGAGTTTGGAGCCATGCGTAATGATTGCTTAGTGCAATTCTCCATTCTCAACCCTTTTTTTCGGACCCCCATGAATTGCGTTATCGTTCATGTGTCCTCCACCTTCGAGTTTGGAGCCATGCGTAGTGATTGCTTAGTACAATTCTCCATTCTCAACCCTTTTTTGGAGCCCCATGAATTGCGTTATCGTTCATGTGTCCTCCACCTTCGAGTTTGGAGCCATGCGTAGTGATTGCTTAGTGCAATTCTCCATTCTCAACCCTTTTTCGGAACCCCATGAATTTGATTTCGTTCATGTGTCCTCCACCATCGAATTTGGAGCCATGCGTAGTGATTGCTTAGTACAATTCCCCATTCTCAACCCTTTCTCGGAGCCCCATGAATTGCATTATTGTTCATGTGTCCTCCACCTTCGAGTTTGGAGCCATGCGTAGTGATTGCTTAGTGCAATTCTCCATTCTCAACCCTTTTTCGGAGCCCCATGAATTGAGTTTTCTTTGATGTGTCCTCCACTTTCGAGTTTGGAGCCATGCGTAGTGATTGCTTAGTGCAATTCTCCATTCTCAACCCTTTTTCAGAGCCCCATGAATTGCGTTTTCGTTCATGTGTCCTCCACCTTCGAGTTTGGAGCTATTTGTAGTGATTGCTTAGTGCAATTCTCCATTCTCAACCCTTTTTCGGAGCCCCATGAATTGCGTTTTCGTTCATGTGTCCTCCACCTTCGAGTTTGGAGCCATGCGTAGTGATTGCCTAGTGCAATTCTCCATTCTCAACCCTTTTTCGGAGCTCCACCAATTGCATTTTCGTTCATGTGTCCTCCACCTTCGAATTTGGAGCCATGCGTAGTGATTGCTTAGTACAATTCTCCATTCCCAACCCTTTCTCGGAGCCCCATGAATTGCATTATCGTTCATGTGTCCTCCACCTTCGAGTTTGGAGCCATGCGTAGTGATTGCTTAGTGCAATTCTCCATTCTCAACCCTTTTTTTCGGACCCCCATGAATTGCGTTTTCGTTCATGTGTCCTCCACCTTCGAGTTTGGAGCCATGCGTAGTGATTGCTTAGTGCAATTCTCCATTCTCAACCCTTTTTCGAAACCCCATGAATTGCGTTTTCGTTCATGTGTCCTCCACCTTCGAATTTGGAGCCATGCGTAGTGATTGCTTAGTGCAATTCTCCATTCTCAACCCTTTTTTTCGGACCCCGATGAATTGCGTTTTTGTTCATGTGTCCTCCACCTTCGAGTTTGGAACCATGCGTAGTGATTGCTTAGTGCAATTCTCCATTCTCAACCCTTTTTCGGAGCCCCATGAATTGCGTTTTCGTTCATGCGTCCTCCACCTTCGAGTTTGGAGCCATGCGTAGTGATTGCTTAGTGCCATTCTCCATTCTCAACCCTTTTTTTCGGACCCCCATGAATTGCGTTTTCGTTCATGTGTCCTCCACCTTCGAGTTTGGAGACATGCGTAGTGATTGCTTAGTGCAATTCTCCAATCTCAACCCTTTTTTCGGAGCCCCATGAATTGCGTTTTTGTTCATGTGTCCTAAACCTTTGAGTTTGGAGCCATGCGTAGTGATTGCCTAGTGCAATTTTCCATTCTCAACCCTTTTTCGGAGCCCCAAGAATTGCGTTTTCGTTCATGTGTCCTTCACCTTCGAGTTTGGAGCCATGCGTAGTGATTGCTTAGTGCAATTCTCCATTCTCAACCCTTTTTCGGAGCCCCATGAATTGCGTTTTCGTTCATGTGTCCTCCACCTTCGAGTTCGAAGCCATGCGTAGTGATTTCTTAGTGCAATTCTCCATTCTCAACCCATTTTTTCGGACCCCCGTGAATTGCGTTATCGTTCATGTGTCCTCCACCTTCGAGTTTGGAGCCATGCGTAGTGGATTGCTTAGTGCAATTCTCCATTCTCAACCCTTTTTCGGACCCCCACGAATTGCGTTTTCGTTCATGTGTCCTTCACCTTCGAGTTTGGAGCCATGCGTAGTGATTGCTAAGTGCAATTCTCCATTCTCAACCCTTTTTCGGAACCCCGTGAATTGCGTTTTCTTTCATGTGTCCACCACCTTCGAGTTTGGAGCCATGCATAGTGATTGCTTAGTACAATTCTCCATTCTCAACCCTTTTTCGGAGCCCCATGAATTGTGTTTTCGTTCATGTGTCCTTCACCTTCGACTTTGGAGCCATGCGTAGTGATTGCTTAGTGCAATTGTCCATTCTCAACCCTTTTTCGAAACCCCATGAATTGCGTTTTCGTTCATGTGTCATCCACCTTCGAATTTGGAGCCATGCGTAGTGATTGCTTAGTGCAATTCTCCATTCTCAACCCTTTTTCGAAACCCCATGAATTGCGTTTTCGTTCATGTGTCCTCCACCTTCGAATTTGGAGCCATGCGTAGTGATTGCTTAGTGCAATTCTCCATTCTCAACCCTTTTTTTCGGACCCCGATGAATTGCGTTTTTGTTCATGTGTCCTCCACCTTCGAGTTTGGAACCATGCGTAGTGATTGCTTAGTGCAATTCTCCATTCTCAACCCTTTTTCGGAGCCCCATGAATTGCGTTTTCGTTCATGCGTCCTCCACCTTCGAGTTTGGAGCCATGCGTAGTGATTGCTTAGTGCAATTCTCCATTCTCAACCCTTTTTTTCGGACCCCCATGAATTGCGTTTTCGTTCATGTGTCCTCCACCTTCGAGTTTGGAGCCATGCGTAGTGATTGCTTAGTGCAATTCAATCTCAACCCTTTTTCGGAGCCCCATGAAATGCATTTTCGTTCATGCGTCCTCCACCTTCAAGTTTGGAGCCATGTGTAGTGATTGCTTAGTGCAATTCTCCATTCTCAACCCTTTTTCGGAGCCCCATGAA
>NC_038256.2:25874702-25985117 GCF_000004515.6 Glycine max | reverse complement strand
CCTTCGAGTTTGGAGCCATGCGTAGTGATTGCTTAGTGCAATTCTCCATTCTCAACCTTTTTTCGGAGCCCTATGAATTGCGTTTTCGTTCATGTGTCCTCCACCTTCGAGTTTGGAGCCATGCGTATTGATTGCTTAGTGCAATTCTCCATTCTCAACCCTTTTTCGGAGCCCCATGAATTGCATTTTCGTTCATGTGTCCTCCACCTTCGAGTTTGGAGTTGTGTTTCATGATTGTCCAAGTGCGGACCCTCAAGGCAATCCTCCATTCTCCCCCTCTTTTTTCGGAGCCCCATGAATGTCATTTTCTAGCGCTGTTCATGTGTCCTCCATTATCCAGCGCGAAGCCTTTGGTGACTTGGAAATATGTTCTTCTGCTGTTTTCCGGATCGGTTCCTTCGCCAAACATGTGTATATGTGTATGTGTATATTATTTTTGTTGTTCTTGTTGTTGTTTCTATTGTGTTGTGCAGAAAAGAAAAAAAAAAGGAGTAGAGACGAGAGTCGTCATGTATTAATCACGGAAAGGGCCAGACGGACGAAATCAGTGTCTTATCTTTGCTTTCCTCTTATCTCCGATAAAAGGTAAGTAAAGAGGGGCAACTGTCATACCCTAATTTCGTCTGGGGATTATTACTTGATGACATGCAACCTTTGGTTAGCCGCTTTGAGATTACTTGGCGTCCTTTGTTGCACAAAAAATGAAGTCCCGAGACGTGTCAGAAATCAAAAGGAAGCAGGCTTACGCGATCCGTGAAATTTTGTAATGTGGCGGAAATCGAAAATAGGTGTTTTTGCGTAATCCGTGAGTTTCCGTAACTTCTTCGAAAGCTAAAAAAGAGTAAATACATAATCCGTAAGGATTCATAACCTTGCGGAAGGAAAATAAGTATCATTACGAAATTCGTGAAGTTTCGTAACGTTACGAAAAAAGAATTACCAAAAAAATAGAAGGGTGGTGCATTTAGTAAAAAGGGGGGTACAAATAGCAATTTGGCCCACTTGGGCCTTCCAGATCCTTCCTCCAGAAAGCTGTTGCTTCTGGAGGAAGCAACCTTGCTCGCCTGGGCGAGCTGGGTGGCAAGCTTTTCCCCTATTTTGCTATAAATAGGGGGAGGAGTGAAGAAGAAAAGGGTTCAGCCTTCTTGGCACTTCTTATTCTCTCGAAATTGCTGAGGAAAATTATTTCCGTGAAGAAAATCCAAGCCGAGGCGCTTCCGTAACGTTTCCGTGAGTAATTACGCGAAGATTCTCGACCGTTCTTCAACATTTATCGTTCGTTCTTCGTTTTCTTCAGTCTTCAACGGGTAAGTACTTCAAACCGAGCTTTTCAATTCATTCTATGTACCCGTGGTGGTCCACATTTTGTTTCATGTATTTTTATTCTCGTTTTCATTCGCTTTTTATACCACCTTTTGACGTGCTTAAGCCATTTATTTAAGTCAGTTCTCGCCTAATCTAAAAATAAAATAAATTTCCACCGATCGTTTGAATTGTATCATCCATTAATTTCGGTTAAAATGAATTCCAACCGTTCGGTCGTGCCGTAACCACGTTGGAAATAAAAAAAAGAGGTAAAATAATAATATAATAATAAAAAAATGCCTTTTAGTAAAATAAAGCGAAAAATCAATCGGACGTTTTCTCTTTGGGATTTCTCATTCTTAATTGAATTGACTAATAACTAAAGTGAAACTAAGGCTATAATCAACTCGCCTAGTCAAGCTCGTCCACAAAAATAGGGTTTTGAAAGTTTATCATTTCAGTTTTCTTACCAAGTAAATGGATCACTTTTAAGGTCCAACGCCTTAAAATGATCACCTTTCAAGTAAAAAGGATCACTTGATTCACGCATAAGAAAGAACTACGTAGGTCTGATTTCCTCTCCAAAGGAGGGTATGTAGGAGCAAAAGCCCCACTTTTTTTTACCTCAAAAAATAAAAAGAAATAAAAGTTAAGATAGCACAATTCCACAATTCTGAAAAATAGACTGTTGTCCTTTGAGACAAACGTGAGAGGTGCTAATACCTTACTCAAGCGTAAATACAACTCCCGAACTTAGAATTTTCATTTCGACCGGTTTCCTTCGGTTTTCCCGATGTTTCCCACAAATAAACGTTGGTGGCGACTCCGCGCATCTTTCCTCCTTTGGAAAGCGCACCCGCGAGCCTCGCCTTCGCTCGCCCGCAAAAGGGCACGTTGCGACACCTATGAAATCAAAGGCAATAGCCTGGAAGCCAGCATTTACTGCAACAATCATCCGGTGCCTCCATTAAAACCAGTGCCTTTTGACATGCACCAATAGAATTTTCACTAAAAAATGAAATTTGAAGAACCTAATGAATCAACAATGTTCTGGTAAGTGTAGGGTGTTCAAGGAGTGACACTTCCAATCTCAGCAACATGGAGCTTTAGTCCCTTAACTTCCATGTTTGCAAATGATATCGAGTATTGGAAATTTCGTATTGGCTATTCAAAACATGAAAATTTAATTAAAATGTATTGGCATTTATAGGCCTGAATCATTATTGTATAAAGGGGCAAGCAAAATAAATAGGATTTAAAAAAACCACACATTCTAAGACGGTTCTGCTGAGAACTGTCTTAGAATGTACTACATTCTAAGACGGTTCCAAGTCCAAGATCGTCTTAGAATGTACATATATTCTAAGGCGGTCTTGATGCAAAGACCGTCTTAAAATGTAGTACATTCTAAGACACTACATTCTAAGACGGTCTTTACCTCGAGACCGTCTTAGAATGATGAACATTCTAAGACGGTCCTTGGGAACCATTGTTGTTGATCCCAAACTTTTTATGACATCAGCTACAACGACGTCTGGCGACTGACGTCGTATGTTCAAAATAACCGACGTAAAAATCTCAATTTTTAGTAGTGAACACAGAGTTTCCTTTGTCAACCTGAGTTGTAATTTTTTTAGGGTGTTACAACTCTAACTTATTTTAATTATTTTACATCATATAATCATAAAATTTAATTATTCACCAACTAATTAAACAAAAATTATTGTTTTAAACTAGTTGTATAGTCATGTACGAAAATGCACTCCACTTTAAACTCTTATGACTTAATTACCCTTGTTCTAATTCTATGAAATCTAGATTGCCATTAGTCAACCTTAATCATCCCTACTTAATTTCTAACCTTACTTACATTAATTAATTTTTTTTCTACTTTCAATCTTCTAATTTCTATTTATAGACCAAAATCCAATTATTAACATCTAGGCCATTAATAATTTGACTGTTACTTAACCAAAGAATTTTCTCTGAATTATTCTTTCTAGACTTTAGCTTAAGAACTTAATCTCTTAACCATGCTATGGTATCCTGTGGTAATATCTCATTTTCTACCATTTAAATAGTCTAAAAACATTACATAACCACATAATGAAGCAATAACATTGTCTACTATATATACATGGAAAATTGGGATGTTACACTTGTAACATCCCATTTTTCATAAATAAATTAAAAAAGTTTTTTAGTTAAAAAATAATACAGTTTTAGAAAATGGTGAGGTTTTTATAATTAAATAAATAAGGAGAAATAATTGTATTAAAATAATGGTTTGAAGGAAAATAAAAAATATTTGATTTATTCATTTGATAGGAAATAAAATAGAGTTCCATTTTTATAAAATAATAAAATAAATAAATATAGTAAATAATAGGTTGTGAGTACCTTAGCTATAAATAAAGACATGTTAGATCATTTTCAGACTGACGATAAGTTCTATGCCTCCTCTTTCTCTCAATTTCATTTTCTCTTTTCCTCTCCCAAAACCTTCTCTTTTTCCCACATACACTCAAAACTGTCTTAGTAAAATGATGATTTTGGACTCGTTAACAGTTGGATTGTTGTGATAATTCAGCACCCGGTTCAAAACTCATTTATGAGCATTCTCACCGTTGAAATTGTGAAAAAATTGACGGACTAAGAGAAATGTCTTTCGCACCGTAGCTTTCTCTTTTCCTATAGAGACTCAAAACCTGTCTAGTAAAACTACAATCCCAGACTTGTTAACCATTGGATTGTCGTGAAATGTAGACACCTGGTTTGCATTTCAAGTTTAATATTCATGGAGAGAGAAAAGTGAATCGCACGAAGATAGTACAAAGTGAAGGCTTTAATCTCTTCTTCTTCTCTCTAACGCTTGAAAACCCTATCAGAGCAAATAAGAGGAAAAGCTTGAGGAATCTTAGGAAATTTCTAGAGATTCCGCTATCGTGGTCAGAATACACACATGAGCCCGCTTAGAGGTAAGGGATGAGTTTATCACAATTGAGGTTAGAATGAACATGTGTAGGAATCCTTAGGGGATCAAATTGAGGTTTATTTTGGGATGTTTATAGAATTATAATTTTCCTTTACAATTATAAATATGATATTGCTGTGTTGATGGACCAATTGATGTCCTAATGCGAATTAGTTGATAAACTTGAGTGCTCTTGGTGTTTTCATATTTTTGACCTATGATTTGATTAATTGATTTTAATATGATTGTGTGGAATTGTTTGAGGGGTTTTACTCCCCATGTTGTGAGAAGCATTTTGTATAAATTGTTACATTGAGATTATGAAATTGTGATTCAAATTGTGAATAAGTGACAAATTGAACCTGTGATGAATGGTTAAATACATGTGTATTGACATGTGTGTATTGAGTTTTGAGCTATGAATTATACAATCGCAAAATTGTAAGACCCTTTAAGGGAAACGAGTTTTTGCGTGACGAGTATTGTGATGGGACCCACTGTGGGGATCTGACGAGTTTAATCATAAGCGTAACGAGATAAAATTATTTTGAGAACAATTGAAGAGTCGTGTGTATTGCATAGTTCATAGGTAAAGTGTATATGATTCACGAGGTGTGATAACATGTTAAATTGGGATTATACCATTGTGATTGAGACCGAGTGTATGTGATAAATTGAGTAATTATTGACTTGTAATATATATGTGCATTAACATGTCGTGTGCATTGAGTTGTGAGCTATGAATTATACAATCACACAACTATAAGACCCTTTAAGGGCAACGAGTATTGTGATGGGAACCACTGAGGGAACCCGACGAGATTAATCACAAGTGTGACTAGATAAAATTATTTTGAGAACAATTGAGGAGTCATGTGTTTTGTACAATTCATAGATAGAGTCTGTGTGCTAAAATGTTTTTTGAGTTGGACCCGAATCAGGAGGGAGATGCCCTAGCGAACTCTTCAGAGTGTAGGCCTTGGGGGTAAATACACCAGTTTGAGTGCTCCTTTAAGCTTGTGCCAATCCGATATGGTTGGAGCATTCTCCCAAAACAACGTGACCCTGACTGGTCTCCCTACAATTTTACCTAGTGAGGGTGACCTGACTTACTAGTGTGTGGTTTGTCTTGTCATGTACTCCTAGGTGCCTGATGAGGTTTTTCACTGACATGGTACCACATTGCATATAGGATTGAGTCTTAGTGTATTTGTTGCATAACACTTGTGTATTGATCGATATTGATTGATTTAGTAATATTGTGTTTTGATCCTTGAGTACGTGAATGTTGCGAAAATGAATGAGACATGTTGTGTTGTGATGTGATGTTACGCGATAAAGTGGTGGAATGACGTGAGCTATGTTTAAGTAAGTTGTATCTCATTTATATGATATGTATATCTATGTTGTCCCGTTTCTCTCTATTAGTTAGGAATGTGATAACTCACTCCCCGTGTACTATTTGTGTTTGGATCTTGTGATGATCTCGAACCCTGTGTTCGTGGGAGAAGATGGTTAGGTGGATGACTATGAAGAACCTCATGCTAGAGGACGTGGGAACACAATGCTCTGATAGGATATGACATTGGGGTATAGGTTTCTATATTAATTGCATGAAGTCTTGGAAGACCTTGTTTTGAGCCGAGATGATTTATTATTTATTTGGACAAGTTTTATTATGATGTTAGAAAAGTGAATGTGAGCCTTTTACCCTTTTGAAAGACTTTTGTTTAAATGTGTTTTAAAAACTTTTAATTAAATCTGATTTCTTATTCCTTTTATTATTAGTACATATATGTAAGGGGTAGAGGGCGTCACAACAAGTACCACATGTATGTTTAAACTATGATTAGCATGTCAAGGTGTTGAGAACTACTTCATACGGGTATTAGTGACCCTTTTAGTGCATATGAGATGAATTGTTGTTGATCATGAAACTTGGATACTTGAGACCAACCATGAGTGAGATAATGGGTATAGATGTGTCATACCAAAAACTCTCAAGGAATCTAAGTGTAGTTGTTGTTGTGAGTAAACATGTAATTTGAGGATGTTTGGTGGGCCCTCAACCTAGTGTTGGAGGTTAATGGTAGTGGCTAACGAAAATGGGCCTATAGAATTGATGGATAGGCGAACTCCTAGGTAGGTTAAAGTCTTTGCAAGCCTTGCCGAGGTAAGTCACTACCCATGCTCATCCATTTTCGATAAAACCATACTTCCTCTGTAAGTTTTCTTAGAGTTGAATCTTTCTTTGGTATCGATGATAGATGGACTGATGATGTTTGGTGAATGAATTATGGTGATGATGATTAATTGACTAATGAGTATGATGGTGTATGATGATTAAATCTTGATGGAATGGTTGATGTTGATGATTATTATGAGATTCCCTATTATATGAATTTCTAATACTTATGTTTTATGTATAATTTCTAAAAAAGATGATGGAACTCACAAACCAAGAGAGAGAGTGAATTGGTTTTTAAATCAAATCAAACTTAAAAGTAGAGTTTTGAAAAGATTTTGCTCCCAAGGATCGTATCACAAACTTTTGTTCAAACCAATATCTAATCAATCACCCTTACACTATATCTTTTTTTGTTAAAGTTATTTTTCAAAAAGAAATTCTCTTTAAACTCTGCAAATTGATCAATAATACAATGAGAGAGAGAGATAAGATCAAGAGAAGATGTACTCCAATTTTTATATTGGTTCACTCTCTATCTCTAGAGATGCTACTGCGATTATCTAATTCAACCTGAATTAGATTTCTACTATATGTAATGACCTGCCTCATCGCTACGATATCACTAACTCTAAAATGTGTAATTTCAATTTTTAAATGAAATCTCCACTAACTTAATTATGAAAACAAGAGTAAATTTTTTGCAATATACATTCACCAAACAACAAACAAACACTTAAATAAACACACACACACACACACATATCTTAAACCATTATACACCATTCACATGATAGAAAATAAATTAGTTTTTTATAGGTATCTAAATCCAAGATTTACATGCCCAAATCAAAAAGAATTATGGAACCATTATGGAGGAGTTGATAACAAAAACAAAAATCTCTCCCAAAATAATCCCAACGTCTTCATGTCGGCTTGATGGCTCCCACAAAAAGAATCTTCCTCCATGTCATCTACAGCTATTCATCTTCTCCCACAAATAAAGATTCACAATCATAACAGGTACCAACCACACGGTACAAAATTGCAACAATGAGTATATTATAAAAGAAATCAACAAACATCAAATGACCATGATTAGCAAGAAAACAATAATAAATACCATAATTAGACACAAATGTCCATCAGCCCTACACTTAACAATTAGTCACCAACTTTTTTACAATTCTAATCAATCATGATCAGTATGATGTATGCACCATCAATGCACCGATCGTGGATAATTAAAGATTCCAAGTCATTGATGCAATCCTACCCCGCAAGGGCATTAGATAGAAGACTCCAAGAAGATTGGGCCAGAGATGCAAGAGAAGGCCCTAGGGTTCTCACGAGCTTTAGGGTAGATTTTGGGCCCATGGGCTAAGTATGAGCCCGCTTATATTTGTACATATTAGATTAAGGTTTTATTATTTTTTGGCCTTGTATTTCCAGCTAATCCATACAGGGTAAAGGTACCCTAGAAATGTAGGATTTTTCAACCCTTGTATTTTAGGGCACCTAGACTAGTTTCTGTATTAGGGGTAGTTTACATTTCTAGGGTACCTTACCTATATTTTGGAGCCCTAAATACAAGGCCAAAAAAATAATGAAACCTTAATCTAATATGTACTAAGATAAGTGGGCTCATACTTAGCCCATGAGCCCGAAATCTATCCTAAGGCTTATGAGAACCCTAGGGCTTTTTCTTGCATCTCTGGCCCTATCTTCTTGGAGTCTTCTATCCAATGCCCTTTCAGGGTAGGATTGCATCATTCCCTCCCCCTTGAAAAGGATTTGACCTCAAATCCTGAGGTTCATGGAACTCTGGGCTCTTTTCCTTAACGAGGTTCTTGTATTAGTGGTGTTTGGTACGTTGAAGTAAGGTAAGGTCTGAAAACCCATTTCCTGGGCATTTTCCCATGAAGGAAAATAGTTCCTCACCAACTCAATGAGTGGTGCTACAAGTATAAAAAAATATGGGACAAACCTTTTGTAAGAGTTTGTTAAGTCATGGAAGCCCCAAATTTTTCTTATACTTGGTGGAGTGGGCCACTTAGGAATGACCTTTATTCTCTTAGGGTTCATGGGAACCCCTTGATCACTATTTAAAAATTAAGAAAAGTAATGCAATAAAACATACCTTTTTATGTATTTTCATGTTGATTATTCCTACCAAAAAGTATGACAAACCTAAGGTGTCCTATATGAGTACCTAAGTTTGTATTGATACTAAAAATAAGAACAAACCTACCTAATGAGTCCCTATGTACACAAATCATGAAGATGTTAGGTGCACGAGTGATTTTACAAAAGAGGGTTGCACCACTCAAAACATTCATCATACCACCTATTTTAGGGATTTGGTGCCTAATAATTCCTATTTTGGGCACCAACAAAGAACAAGGATTTATGCTCTTGCGAACCAAACCATCATCCAACAACTCTTTTACTTGAGGAATAAACTCAAGCCTAAGAGGTGTGGCAATGATAGCAAGTGTCTTTTTACAAAGGAGAAAATGTGGAGGTTGGCTAAGAAGGGAAATTTCTTTAATATTTGTCTTTATTTCAAAATGTCTTTCCTTCTTAGCTAACCTCTTGGAGGAGACACTTACCTCTTTACACTCCTCCTTAACCATTAAAGGTTGTCCTTCTTCTTGGGGTAGATCTCTTCATTAGATTCTTCCCCTTTTGCTTCTTCACTTTCACTAAAGGAAGGTGAAGTAGTAGCCTCATCTTGGCTACTATAAATGTCTTGGCCCCTCATAATCATGGTTTTCTTGGTGGGGCATTGAGAAGTAATGTGTCCTTTTCCAAGACATTTAAAGCACTTCAAGGAGTTAGTCTTCTCTTGCATACTAGCCTTGAGGGGTTGCTTTTCTATTGTCTTCCCCTTATCATCTTTGGGCTTAGAAGGTGTCACCCCTAAGATGCCTTGACCTTGGTCTTTCTTTGGATATGAGTCAGAGCCATAAGATTTTGAAGTAGACTTCCTTTTAAGTTGTTGTTCTATTCTTATTTCCCAATCTAAGTTAGCCTCTACATTGTCCTTCCCATGGAAGTATGAGAGGTTAATGTTAGCCTCTTGAGGCTTTCTTTCCTTCTCTCTCCTATGGGAATGAGGTCTAACATGTGACCCATGCCTTCCTTCATAATAGTCATGAAGTTCTTCACTTAGGCTCTTGCAAGAGTTATGACTACTATAGGAGGCATGTTTTATGTTTTCTTAACTCTTTTAGTATTTTCCTTCTTTCTTCTTACCTTATTTGTTCCCTCTCTTCTTGATTTATTTTTACCCTCTCTTTTCCTTTTTCTTTTCTTTCTAGTTTTTCTTTCCATAACTTGAGGGAACTCAACTCATCTAAGATTCTAGATAGAGGGTCCTTATGACTAGTACCCTCGCCATTAGCACTAGATGAATGATGACTCATGTTGGTTCCTAAGTTGTGGTTCTTTCTTGTTGGGGGTTTGTAAAAAAGTTAAAAGCTAAGGTTCCAAGAGAGCTCAAGATAAGCGTGATAAGAAAGAAGAAAGTACTATGCAATAACAAGATAAACTAGGTGTGGCTAGTAAAGAAAATAAACTATGAAAGTAAGCAATAAATTAAAGTGAAAGAAATGTAAACTAGGCGGATCCTAAGAGTGTTTGGATGACCTCATTTAAGGTTCCCAACAAAACACTCAATATCCTAAGGAAAAGTTGTCTAAAATTATTACACACAAATGGAAGTAGGGTGACCTATTGGAGGCTCCCAACTTACTTCCAATGAAAGGCCTTTTTGTTACAAAATTTGAAAGCAACGAAGGTAAGTAAATTCTCAATTAAAAAAATTACAAAAAGGTCCTCAATTTTGGTGGTTGTTCTCTCTTTGGTGATTCACTCAATTTGGAGTGCTTCTTAGTCCAATAGCTCTTAAGGTGGTTGGCCCCTTGCTTCTTGACTCTAATTCTTCAAGGGATGGCACCAATCCTCCTTTCTAATTCCCTATATGCCAACTCACAAACAAGGAAACAAAGAGACAAGCAATAACCAAAGACCAAAAAAATGAAATGAAAGTTAAACCAATAGAGTTTTAACAAGACAAATTTTCAAGGATTATTCAACAATTAAAGCAATGAAAAGCACACAAAAGCAAGCTAGGACTCAAAGAGAAACCTAGAATGGCTCTAGAGTAGAGTAGAAAAACTAAAAAAAAAACTCAAGAAACCTCTAGTTTTGGCACTTGTTTTCACAGTAATTTTCAATTGAAATTTCAGAACTAAGATTGGTATAAAATAGGCACCAATCATAGAACAAATTTTGAGCCAAAACAACAAGCGCACTTCCCTTTCACTTTTTTTTCCTGGACATTGATTTTTCTGCAAACTTGTGTGATTTTTATTATTTTATAATTTTATCCAAATCACTTGGTTCTTTTTTATAATTTTTGTACAGATGTCCAAAAAATTCAGTAAAAAATTCAGCTCAAACTTCGTAGTGACCAATTCCCAGTAATTTATACAAGTTTGTATGTTCAAGCTGCCAGCACCAATGATTCCAACCTAGAAATCAAGAGTAGTGTGTATGTAGCTTAAGGCTTGGATAGTTACAATTTGTGTTTGCCTATGCTCAATTATCTTGAGTAACACAATTCAAGAAAGCTTAAGACTCATTTTGATTCACAAATCTAGCCACAAATCAGCACCACAACTCAACTTCATCATAGGCATCATGTAGGAAACTTAGAAAACAAAAAAAAGTTCAACAACAAGATTACTTCTAGGAGTTGATTTAGAACATGTTATGAACTAAATAACATGCATGAATTAGACTCAAGATTAAAAAGATATGCTAAGAATGAAAAGAATACATGAAAAAATTTATCTAGAATTCAATCAACAAAATAAAAATTCAACGCAAACATAGAACATAATGTGACAATTACTATGACTAAACATGACTCTAAGACAACATGGATTAAGTTATTTACACTTAGATTTTTGTTTTTTTTTTCAAATCAATATTTAGGAAGAAAATTTAAATCTAAAGGTTCAGCACATGAAGATTATGACTGAAAAATGATAGAACCTAAAATCAACACAAAAACATGATTCAAGAGTAGATCTATAAAATTTGAACCATAGAAATGCAAGAACAAGTCTAGATCTTAGATTTAATCGCTTTATTTTTTTGAATCTACTCTAAACAGAACCAAACCAAAAGACAATGGAGGATATACATGTGGAATAAGATGAATAACAAGGATTTAAATTGAATTGATCGAACAAAAAGATAGAGGAAGCAAAAGAACATCACCTAGATGAAGATGCTCTTAATACCACATGATGTAGCTCCATGTGGAGCTTGTAGGCCTTGGATCTTCTTCATCAATTTAGTCATTTGCTTCTTGAAGTTCAATAGCAGGATAATGGAGAAAGAAGATGATTGGAGACATCACTTCAAGGAGAAGATGAGTCAAGAAGAAGCTCACCACCATAGGAAATCATGGATAAGAGCTTGAAGGAAGGAGAAGATGAGTGGAGGGAGAGGGGGAGAAGGAGAACGAAATTTAGTGCCTCAAATGAGGTTTGAACTTTGAAGTGTAATTCTCAAATGATCAAAGTTGAAAAAATGCACACACATGGCCTCTATTTATAGCCTAAGTGTCACACAAAATTGGAGGGAAATTTAAATTTCTATTCAAATTTTACTTGAATTTGAAATTGAATTTGTGGAACCAAATTTTAGAGCCAAAATTTCACTAATTATGATTAGCGAATTTTAGCTATGGTTCAGACTACTAATCCAAGATCAAGTCCAAGATTCTCCACTAAGTGTGCTTAGGTGTCATGAGACATGTAAAACATGAAGGACATGCACAAAGAGTAACTATATGATGTGGCAATGGGGTGTAGCAAGCAAATGCTAACCTCCTCCTCTAAAATTTAATTGGATTGAGCTTCTTCCAATTCAATTAAATTTATTTTCAATCACACACATCAAATATTCACTTAATGCATGTGAAATTACAGAACTACCCCTAATACAAAAACTAGTCTGGGTGCCCTAAAATACAAGGGCTGAAAAATCCTACATTTCTAGGGTACCTTATCTATATTGTGGAGCCCTAAATACAAGGCCAAAAAATAATGAAACCTTAATCTGGTATGTACAAAGATAAGTGGGCTCATACATAGCCCGTGGGCATGAAATCTACCCTAAGGCTCATGAGAACCCTAGGGCCTTTTCTTGCATCTCTCGCCCAATCTTCTTGGAGTATTCTATCCAATGCCCTTGCGGGGTAGGATTACATTAGTCATCCCCCACCAAAGATGCTTAAAATTATTTAACCATTCTATTTCTCTGACCAGGAACATCCAACTTGGTCACTACACCCCCCATGTACATACACAACATACATCATCACAATGACATCATCAACATCAACATCATCTCATCTCAATGTCATTAACATCATCAACATCATCTCATCTAAATATCATCATCAACATCAACATCATCTCATCTCAATATCATAATCAATATCAACATCATCTCACATCAACATTATCATAAACATCAACATCATTTCATATCATCATTATCATAAAATATCAACATCATTTCATACTACTGTTATTATCATAAACATCAACATCATTTCATCTCTATGTTATCAACGTCATCAATAATCACATTCAACATATATACATGTACATATAAATTTTATGCCTTGGATTCATTCTCCCCAGATCTTCAGACAACACAAGTCTCATCTAACAATAGTATCATTCACAATTTCAATCATTAATAATAAATAAACCGTATACCATTAGTCAAAAATACAGTTTTCTTGAAAACTAGCATGCAACAAGGACATACATACATCAATATAGTTGGGGTCAAGCACCCCAACTACGGTATCAAAGCAGTAAACTAATAATAAACTCCCCTCACCTATGTATATCCCTCTATCAACTCCTTTCTACATCGCTTGGATCCCTCTCACATTCACATCCGTCATTCCAAATATAGAGTTCTATATACCAAATTGAAGACAATTTAGTATAGATTTCAAAAACAAGGTTAATATCAACATTCAAGGTCAAATACCCTTGTCAAATTAAAAGGGGCTACTAGGTGATTCAAGTTCTACTTCAAAGAGACGTTATTTTAAAATTTTGATCACACCAATGTGACCAGGGTTCAACGGATGTCACTAAAATGACATCAATTTTATATAAAGGTGACTTTTACAATGTCTGATTTTCAAAGAAAGTGTAAAAACATCCTACTACAGTGCCCAAATTACAAGAGATACTAAGATAGACTCAAACTAACTAGGAGAAAGACATAGATGTCAAGGTTACCTCAAAGAAACCATAAAAGAAAAGGTTAGGAGCTCCATTCTCTACCAAATCCTTGAGATGGATTCTTAAGATTCCGCTTTGATTAAAACGTTCCTCTCCATGCAGCGGTGGTGGAAGAGGAGTTTCTAGGGATTTTGGACGGAGTTTAGAGAAAGAGATAGAGGGTGAAAATCGTGTTTTTCACACTGAAGAATGTATTTATAATCTACAGATCTCGCTAAGTGAAATCCAACTTTTGGCATTGTGTGACATTTCGCACAAGGCACAATTTTTCTAATGGCTGGAATTACACTCAACGTGCTAATCTCACTGAGCAAATTATCTCGAGTTGAAATTGTGTTGAGCATGTTTGTCTCGCTAAGAGAGATGCTCAAAAGTTTTATTTTTCAAATCCCAACGGTTAAAGCATGAAGCCTTGGGTTATGAACCTACAGTTCAATTTAGAAGGCGATCCAAGGATTAACGAGGTTGGGATCACGGTTTTACCAAAACAAGTTTGGGTAAAACTTGAAATTTCACAATTTCAACATAGGTCAATCAAACTCTACATAACCTAACATCCACACCAAGCAATCACACATAGCTAATTCTCACAACACCTCAACTCATCCAAATCAATCAAATAACACAAGAAATACATTAAATAACGATTTTTAGTTAGTCAAATTTGAGGGCATTACAACTTTCCCAACCTTTTAGAAATTTTGTCGCCAAAATTTACCTGACTCAATCAACGCTGGATAGGCTTCTCACATCTGACTCTTTAGTTCCCATGTGGCGTCTTCTTTTGATGCACCTCCCAGATCACCTTGACCAATGAAATCTTTTTTTCCTCTTAAGTACTTTGTTCGCTTATCCTTGATCCTCAAAGATAATGTTTCATATGTCAAGTTCTTTTTCACTTGTACGTCATCTAATTCGATCACATGAGATGGATCATGGATATACTTATTGACTTGAGACACATGAAAGACATTGTGAAGCTTAGAAAGAGATGAGGGAAATGCAATTTGGTATGCCACAGGATCTACTCTTTCGAGAATTTGGAAAGGACCAATAAAATTAAGTGTGAGATTTTAGGATTTCAATACTCGACCAACCCTAACCCATAGAATAACTCTCAAGAATACATGATCACCAACCTTGAATTCTAGGTCTTTTCTCCTTTTATATCCTTATAGCTCTAACGCTTACTCTGAATAGTCCTCATCCTTTCTTGGATCAACTTAACCTTCTTAGTGGTTTGTTTCACCACTTCAGATCCTAAGTTGAGGTTTTCTCCAGGTTCTCACCAACACATGGGTGTCCTACACCTTCTACCATACAAAGCTTCATAGGGAGCCATGCCAATGGTAGAATGAAAACTATTGTTATAGGTGAACTCTATCAATGGAAGAAAACTCTACCAACTTCCCTTATGTTCTAAGACACATGCCTTCAAAAGATCCTCTAGCAACTAAATGGTTCATTCAGTCTGGCCATCAGTCTGAGGATGGTAAACTGAACTTAGTCTAAGCTTGGTTCCCAACTCTTTGTTTAGAATCTCCCAAAATATAGGGTAAATCTAGGATCTCTATTAGACACTATGCTAGATGGCACACCATGTAATCTAACAATCTGACTAATATACAGGGAGGTCAACTTCTCCAGGGAAAACCTGACATTAATGGGGATAAAATGAGTAGATTTGGTTAATTTTTCAACAATAACCTAGATAGAATCTAAACCTCTGGGAGTTCTAGGTAGTCCTACAACAAAATCCATGGAGATATTGTCCGACTTCCACTAGGGTATCTCTAAGGGTTGTAACTTACCTGATGGTCTCTAATGTTCTATCTTAGCCTTCTGACAGACCAAACATGCATAAACAAACTCACTAACCTCTCTCTTCATGTTGGGCCACCAAAACATTGTCTTCAGATCCTGATACATCTTGGTAGCACCTGAGTAGATGCTCAGGTTGTTCCTATGTCTTTTATCTAAGATTATCATCCAATGCTCGGGCACATAGGGGACACAGATTCTATCTTGAAGTCTCAAAACTCCATCTGATCGCACATTGAAACTACTATCTTTCCCTAATGTTATAGCTTCTAACTGAGTCTTTAAAAAAGGATCAGACTTCTAGCTCTCTCTGATCTCTCCTAACAACTCACTAGCAATTCTCAAAGCTCCCAGTCTTACACTATTAGGGGTAACCTCACACACAAGGCTAAGGTCTCTAAATTTTTTTAGGAGATCTAACTCTTTAGCCATCAGGACAAATATAGGTAAGGATTTCCTACTCAAGGCATCAACCACTACATTGGCTTTGTCAAGATGATAGCTAAGCTCAAAATCATAATCCTTAAGAAACTCCAACCATCTCCTCTGATGCATGTTCAACTCTTTCTGGTTAAAAAAGTACTTTAGGCTCTTATGATCATTAAACACTTCAAACTTGGAGCCAAACAAGTAATGCCTCCACATCTTAAGGGCAAAAACTACAACAGTCAACTCCATATCATGGGGGGGATAATTCTTCTCATGAGTCTTGAGTTGTCTAGAAGCATAGGCCACTACTTGACTATTCTGCATCAACACTCCTCCTAAACCCATCTTTGATGCATAACAATACACCTCAAAGGATTCTCTTAGGTTAGGCAAAACTAGCACATGCGTGGTCGCCAATTTCTCCTTAAGGGTTAGCAAATTATGCTCACACTGGGCATCCCACACAAAAGCTTGACATGGAGAAACCTTCTATAAATTTCTCGTAATATCCCAGTAAACCCAGAAAACTCTTAATCTCAAAAATAGACTTAGGACTCTCTCATTCAAGGACAACTTCTATCTTAGAGGGGTCTATAGTTATACCCCCTTGAGATATCACATGCATTAGGAAACTAACTTTCTCCAATCAAAACTCACACTTAGACAACTTAGCATAAAGTTGTTGGCCCCTAAGGGTTTGCAACACAATCCTTAAGTGCTCCCCATGTTCCTATCTAGTCTTGGAGTATACCAAAATATCATTTATGAATACTACCACAAAACTATCAAGGTAGGGGTGAAAGACTCTATTCATGTAATCCATAAACCAACCAAGGGCATTAGTCACATTGAAGGAAAATACTAGATACTAGATACTCATAGTTACTATAACGGGTCCTAAAGGCAGTCTTCGGAATATTTTCAGACTTCACTTAGATCTGATGGTAACCTGGCCTAAGGTCTATCTTGCTAAACACACAAGCTCTTATCAGCTGGTCCATAAGGTCATTTATTCTAGGAAAAAGGTACTTATTCTTAATCGTCACCTTATTGAACTGGCGGTAGTCTACACACAACCTCATAATTCCATCTTTTTTCCTCACTAACAACACTAGTGCTCCCCATGGAGACACACTAGGTCTCCCAAATTATTTATCCAACAACTTCTCTAACTGTTTCTTAAGCTTGATTAAATCTGTAGGAGACATCCTATAAGGGGCTATGGATATGGGTCTAGCACCAGGTACCAGGTCTATGGAAAACTCTATCTCTCTCAGGTAGCAAACTAGACATATCCTTAGGGAACACTTCAGGAAACTCTCTGGCAATAGGGAGGTCAACCATGGAAACCTTTGTCTCTACTTCCAGTTTAAACAGGATCATGTACACTTAAGTATCTTCTTTTAAAGATGTCATAACTTGGATGGCAAAGATAAACATCTTATCCTTACTCACTCTAGAATCATCAAACACCACAATTTTATCAAAACAGTTTAACAAGGCATGGTTGGAAGATAACCAGTTCATACCTATAATAACATCAATTTGGCTCAAAGGAAAATAAATTAGATCAATCAAGAATTTCCTACTAGAAATTTCCACACGACAATTCAAGAACACATTAAAATTTAACACACAACCACTAGTTAGGGTCTCTACCACTAGATCATTATTTAAAGAAGACACATAAAGCTTAAATTTCTCTACACACAAACAAGATTTAAATGGATGGGCCGCACCGAAATCGAATAGCACAAGTAAGGGAATCCCATTTATGAAACATTTACCTTGGATTAGATCTTTGGATTTTGAAGCTTATGCACCATTAAGAGTAAAGACCCTTTTCGTGGCCTTCAGACGCTCAGATTTGTCATTCAGACCCCCACCATTCTACTCCTTCTTGAGATATGGGCAATCTCTTTGAATATGCCTCTTCTGGCTGTAGTTGAAGTAGATCATGTCCTCATCGGTACAATTTGAGGAGATGTGCATCTAAATCAAACGATCTGGGTTGAGAAAGTAGCAAGTTTGCTACCACTACCACCAGTAAATCCCGTAACAATAATCCTCTGATTGTTAGGGCGATTACCATGTTGCTTAGGAGGGGTCAGATATGGTTTTCCCCAATTTTGAGAGCCATTCTTTTTATTCTTCATTGGGCCCATACTCCCATAATAGGTTGCCCTGTCTTGGGAGTCCTCATCCCAAATCCGACACATGTTCACCAAAAGTGGAAACTAACGGACACCTTGATAGTTCAAAAATCACTTCTCCTCAAGCCGTAAGCGGTTCAAAAATTTCACATATTTTGAACTTTCAACATCTCTTCCATGGTAGTGAGGAAAGTATCTCACCAGTTCCTTAAACTTTGCTGCATATTCAGCCACAATCATGTTCCCCTACTTGAGCTCTAGGAACTCCATCTCCTTCTTGTTTCTAACATCTTTAGGAAAGTATTTCTCTAAAAATACCCTTTTGAAGGTTTCCCAGGTCACAACTTGACCTTCAGCCTCCAAGAATTGGTGAGTGTTCTCCCACCAATACTCATCTTCTTCTACCAGAGTATATGTACCAAATGCAACCTTCTACCCTTCCGAACACGCCATCACTGGGAAGATTTTCTAAGTATCCCTTATCCAGTTCTGAGCACCATCAAGGTTGTATTCTCCATTGAAAGAAGATGGATTGTTTCATTGGAGGCGATCAAACCCTTGATACTCAGCAGCTTTAGTAGCTTCTTCCCTATTTTGATTCCCCATAGCCTAAGCCAAGGCTTAGAGAGCATCAACTATCGCACGATCATCCTGTCTAGTCATCACTCTCTATGCACACCAGGAAGTGAGAACATGGGAGGAATACACACAAGAAAAAGAATAGAACAATATCACTCCTATCTCAAGTCCCTACTTAAGTTACTCTTGAGAGTTGATGCCTCGAGAAATTAATCCTCTAAAACAGTTATTGTTGGACCTTGATACCTCAATAATCTTAAGAGGGATAGGCTTAGAATGCAGAAGAAGCAACAACAATCAATTTAATAATGTTCTATAAACATGCAAGACACAATTGATTGCAACAAAATAAATAAGATAAGGGAAGAGAGAATGCAAACACGGTTTTATACTGGTTTGGCCACTTCCCGTGCTTACATCCAATACTCAAGCAACCCACTTGAGATTTCCACTATCTTTGTAAAATCCATTACAAAGTCTGAACCACACAGGGACAACCCATCCCTTGTGTTCAGGAATCCTTTACAACAAGAGACTCACAGTCTTTTAACCAATCTCACTGAATAAGAAGAATGGAAGAAGAATTCTCTCTTCAAGAGAAGAATATTACAATGAAGATCATGTAAGAATCCTTATAGATTTTGCAAATTTTTGGCCAAGGATTTCTTTTGAGAGAGCATTTGACAATGAAGTTCTTTTGGAATCTCTCTCATTGTCTTTTGAGAGGATAAGACATTTTTGCCAAGCAAAACTCTCTGCATAAAATTCGTGCCCAAGTCACCTATTTATAGGCCTTTGATGGCCATTCACAAATCTAATGAAAAGATGTGACTGTTAGCGATATTCCTTGAAAATCCTCTCTGGTAATCGATTACAGAATTAGTGTAATCGATTACACAGTTGTTTTTCTTGAACAGTTGTGACCCTTCATTTAAAATTTGAATTCCCAACGTTCAGAGTTTCTGGTAATCGATTACATATGATGTGTAATCGATTACACACTTTCAAACCATTGGTAATCGATTACATGTATTGGTAATCGATTACATGTGCCTTGAATGAATTGAAACCTTTCATTGTGAGGCAAGGCTTGATCTTGAAGAAATCTTGAATCAAGGCTTTGTTTGTTGAAACAATCTTGTATTAATCTTGAAGCAAAATGAGCCTTGTTTGATTCTTCTTTTGACATCATCAAAATCATGTATACATACATTCACAGTTATCTCTCAAGACATTAACACTCATTTTCCATCTTTTGTATTCCTGGCCACTTGCCATAGTGTCCCATTGCACTTCATGAATTATACAGATGGCCAGTTTGATAACTCATGACAAGGCATTGAAACTCATGGTATAGCAAACATCAGGGATACAAACATGTTATGACAATCAAGTCTCTATAACTCACGGGAACACAACAAGGTGAGCAAGTTCAAAACATAAACAACCAAAGTAACTATTAAACAATCAAGTACTCAAACATCATACATTCAAAACGGAAATCATAGAATTCATAGAGAAACACAGCAGACTCACAACCCACTGGCCGAAAGGTTCGACCTGCTCTGATACCATTAATATAACGACTTGCCTCGTCACTACGATATCACTAACTCTAAAATATGTAATTTCAATTTTTAAATGAAATCGCCATTAACTTGATTTTGAAAACGAGAGTAAATTTTTCATGATATACATTCACCAAACAACACACAAACACTTATATATATACACACACACACACACACATATATGTGTGTGTATCTTAAACCATTATACATCATTCACATGATAGAAATAATTTAGTTTTTTATATAAAAAAGAATTATGGAACCACTATGGAGAAGTTGATAACAAAACATAATTCTCTCCCACAATAATCCCTACGTTATCATGTTGTCTTGGCAGCTCCCACAAAAATAATCTCCATCCATGTCATCCACAGCTATTCATTTGCTCCCACGAACAAAGGTTCATGATCATCACAGGTACCAACCACACGGTACACAATTGCAACGATGATTTTATTATAAAAGAAATCAACTAACATCAAATGACCATGATTAGCAAGAAAACAATAACAAATACCATAATCATACACAAATATTCATCAGTCCAACATACACTTAACAACTAGTCACCAACTTTTTTACAATTCCAATTAATCATGCTTAGTATGATGCATGCACCTGACCTCAACTCTCAAATGCAATGTGGTACCATTCGTCTGAAAATAGCCTAAGCGTGTCCATGCGACACTCACACTGAGGAAGACTAGGCAGCAAGTGTCGAGGTCACCCTGTCATGCACAAGCAACTCCCCCCCCCCTCCCATGGTGATCTGCCTGAGTCATAATTGAGTTCCAAACTGAGTGACATGCCCCAAGTACAAGTATTTCCCCTCATGAAAAACTTACTGACAAAGTTTATACTATTTACATGCAATATAAAGTATGAAACATGGGCACCGTCAATGCGCTAAGTGTGGATAATTAAAGATTCTAAGTCATCCCCTACCCAAGATGCTTAAAACTCTTTAACCAATTTATTTCCCCCACCAGGGACATCCAACTTGGGTATTGCACCCCCCCTTGTGTACATACACAACATACATCATCATAATGATATTATCAACATCGGCATCATTTCATCTCAATGATATTCTCAACATCAACATCATTTCATCTCAATATCATCATCAATATCAACATCATCTCACATCAACATTATCATAAACATCAACATCATCTCATCTCTATGTTATCAATGTCCTCAGTAATCGCATTCCATGTATATACATATACATATAAATTTTATGCTTGGGATTCACACCCTCGAAGACTTCAAATAACACAAGTCTCATACAACAATAATATCATTCACAATTTCAATCATCGATAACAAATAAACTGCAACGCATTAGTCAAAAACACAATTTTTCTTGAAAACCAACATGCAATAGGAACAATCATGCATCACTATAGTTGGGTTCCCTGACCCCAACCATAGTATCAAAGCTGTAAACCAATAATAAACTCCCCTCACCTATGGATATCACTCCTTTAGCTCCTCTCTACGTTGCTCAAAGACCTATCACATTCAAATTTGTCATTCCAAATGTAGAGTTCTATATACCAAATTGAAAGCAATTTAGTATAGATTTCAAAAATAAGGTTAATATCAACATTCAGGATCGAATGCCCTTATCAAATTAAAAGGGGCTAAGAGGTGTTTCGGGGTCTACTTCAAAGAGACATTATTTTTTGAAATTTCGATCACACCAATGTGACCAGGGTTCAGCAAAGGTCAGTAAAACAACATCAATTTTATAAAAAGAGTGACTTTTACAACGTCTAATTTTCAAAGGAAGTGTAAAAAAATCCTATTACAGTGCCCAAATCACAAGAGATACTAAGAAAGACTTGAACTAACTAGGAGAAAGACATAGAATTCAAGGTTACCAAAGAAACCACGAAAGAAAAGGTTGGGAGCTTTATTCTCTATCGAATCCTTGAGATTAATTATTAAGATTCTACTTCCATTATAACATTTCTCTATGTGCAATGGTCTGATGGCAAGCAATGGTGGCTTGTGGTGGCCACCAATGGTCATGGGTTTTTGGACAAAGTTTAGAGAGAAAGGGGTGAAAATCATGTTTTTCATGCTAAAGAATGTATTTATAATATGAAGATCTCGCTTAGTGAGCTCATCTCGCTAAGTGAAATTAAAATTATGGCGTCAAGTGTGCCATTTTGCACTGAGCACAATTTCTCTCATGGTTGTAATTGCGTTTAGCGCGTTGATCTTGCTAAACGAATTACCTACTCAAGTTGGAATTGTGCTTAGCGCCATTGTCTCGCTAAGTGATATGTCCAAAAGTGTTAGTTTACAAATCCCAATGGTCAAAGCCTGAAGAGGTGGCTTATGAACCTACAATCCTAGTTTGAAGGTAATCCAACAGTTAACAAGTCCAGAATGATGGTTTTACTAGAACAGGTTTAGGTATAACTTGAAATTTCACAATTTCATCATAGGTCAATTAAACTCCACATAACCTAACATTCACATCAAGAAATCACACATAGATAATTCACACAACACCTCAACTCATCCAAATCAGCCATATAATCAAATAACACAAGAAATACATTAAACATCGATTTTTAGTTAGCAAAATTTCAGGGCGTTACATTATACACTTTGAATTATTACAAGCAATCATAATCAATCTCAATTCCTACCCATAAAAAGAGACTAAGGTACCCAACCCTAGGTTCTTTTGTTAATAAGACCCTAAGAGACACCTACCCTTAGCCCAAACTAGAAAATCCTATTCTAGCATGCCTTTAGAACTCATGCATATGCTAACAACATGTAAAACAAATGAAAAATTGAGTCAAGGAAAGACATAAGCTAATCATCCAAATGCAAGAACCTTTGCTTGATTGAATGGATCTCTTCTTGATCTCACAAGATGTTAACAACTCACTTTTACCATGAATGTTTAAGAAAAACGAAGTCTAAAAGGTGTGAGTCACACAAACTTATTCTAAGCACTTATTTGTCTCTCTTGAAAGTGAGAACACAAGGTGGTTATTTATAGAGAAAACAATTATAACTGCTTGTAATTGATTAAATCGCCAATGTAATCGATTATTTCAAAGAAGTAATTGATTAGATTATCATTTTAATCGATTAAAGTGTTCTTCCCTACACCTGGAAAGCTTTCAAGAGCAATGCAATCGATTAAATTCTTGATGTAATCGATTAAAGTGTTCTTCATCACTTTTGGGAACACGTTTAAGAACGAAGTAACCAGTTACAATCACCTGGTAATCGATTAAAGCATAGACTCATGAAAACCAGACATGGTCTCAATAGAACTATGTAATCGATTAAACTGAAACTAGAATTTCCCAGCAAGCTACAAATAGCATGTGTAATTGATTACGAATAGCCCGGTAATAAATTAAAATAGTTTTATGCGCTGGAGAGTTTTATTCAGAAGCAATCTTCCTACCTTTACATGATGATGCATGATGTACATATGAAAAGATAGAGACTAAGATGCAACAATCAACACAAATGCCACTCAAAGAGTTGGGCATCTAAAAAGACAAAATTTCTTCAAACTAAGTTATAGAGACTAAGATGCAACAATCAATACATATGTACATGATGATGCATGATGTGCATGTAAAAAGACAGAGACTAAGATGCATGTTGCTTCCCCCATCTCTAACAATTTTTACATGTTTATGTTATATGTGTGATGATAGTGGATCATGCTTTAGTTGTTAATTTTATTCTATTTTAGTATATTTATTTTTGGTAGGCTTACCCTTTTGTTGTTGCACGTGTGGTTTGTGCCTGTGACCATCTCGTATCTGACGCACGTAGGGAGCAAATGGAAGACACAATATCCATTTTCATTTCCTTTTTAAAGTTATGTATAATGTTGACCGACTTATAGTTTATGTAGTTTATCCTTATAGTGTGATTTGTGTTTATATGCATGTTTTGAGGAGATTTGGATTACTATGATGTTGTATATATATCATGTGGTGGGGGTGGGGAAGGGTAGTTTGATAATTGCTCTTGGTTGGTAGGGACCAAGAGCAATTTTGTTGGGATGAATAGTAACACCCTTTAGGTTATTAGGTTTTATGGATTGATGATTTAAAAAGGGAAAAACTTTTGCAACCCATGCTTACACAGATAGGATGTCATGCCTATGACTCAAATCCCGCATGATGTCTTCAATGATTTTGCACAATGATGATTTACGCTTGTTCGTTCGGTGCTCACTAACTTCAATGGTAAGCCCTATCAATATCTCATTTCTTCTTCACATGTTCCTAATTTTCTAGTGTTTTGTTTTGAATCCTCTCTTTCATCTTCAATATCCATCAGATCTTCAATCTCAAATTTCATCATTCAATGCTCACAGTCTTCACCCTCTGCAGTGTTGTGCGTTTGCCCGTTGTGCACTTTGCTCTTTCTTATTCAAATATGCAAAGTTCACTCCTCAAATATGGAAAGTTCGCTCCTCAATTATGCATTTCATTAAATTTCTATTATTCGTGACATTATGTGCATTTTGTGAAAGGGATTCACTCTACTTCTGAGACAAAAAAATGTTGAACAAGTGACCTCAATAACTTAAAAGGGGGGTGAATTAAGTTTCAAAATTTTCCTACTCACAAACTTTAATCCCCTTTTAAATAATATATGATAGGCTCAGAATGCAAAAAAAGAAGCAACAATTAAGTTAATCAATGTTCTTTAAACGTGCAAGATAAAATTAGTTGCAATAAAATAAACAAGATAAGGGAAAAGAAAATTGAAAACTCAATTTATACTGGTTCGGCCACTTCCCGTGCCTACGTCCAATCCTCAAGTAACCCACTTGATATTTTCCACTATCTTTGTAAATCCTTTACAATATTTGAACATACCTTGGGATCCCTCACCCTTGTGTTCAAGATTCTCAAACGCTAAGAGACAAGCAGTCTCTTGATTACAACTGGGTTTTTAAGATGTACAGAATGATTTTTCTCTTATAAAGTAGATAATACAAATTGAAGTTCCTAGAAGAATTTTCAATAATTCACAAGTGTTTGGCCAAAGTTGTTTTGAAAGATTTTGATAATTAAGTTCTCTGAAAATTCTCTCTTACTTTTCAAAGTAATACACACACACACACACACACACATAGACCCATTGGGCCTTTTTAAAATAGTTTGAAGAGATGTGTCTTTTCAAAAAGTTTTTCTGAAACTTTCATACTGGTAATCGATTACAGGATTCTGGTAATTGATTACACAGTTATATTTCTGAAGAGTCATGACTTTTCAAAGGTTTTTCTAAATCTCTTTGCTGGTAATCGATTACAAAATCGTGGTAATCATTTACACAATTTAAAATTCAAATTTAAAAAAGCCATCTTCATAATCTCTCTGGTAAACGATTACAGAATCTTGGTAATCGATTACCAGTTCAAAAAGATTTTATTTTGAACTAATTAATCTTTGATAAAGAAATTTTGATAAAAGACTTTGAGGCCAAACTATATCAATAAAAATGAGATTGTTTTAACAAATTGACTAAGTCTTTATCTTAGATTTTCTTGATCTTGTTTGTTGACTTGAAACAATGTGTGCTCATCTAGTAAATACTTTTAGCGTCATCAAAACCTGCATGACTCACAAAAAATATTCTCATAAATGACTTGAGTTTTGTTTAAAGCTAAAATCTAGCGATGTGATTATGAATTTCCATATCCTCTTGCAACCTCTATCGAATAAATCTATATTATAGTTTTGAAAAAAATAAATGAAGCATTATATGAAACTCTATAAATATAAATCGATTAAATAGTCACTTTTGTTCGTAAATGTGTAATTCGCTGACAAATGTGTCCCTGAAAGATGAAAATACAAAATTTAGTTCCCGAAAGTGTAAAAAGTGTGACAAATATATCTGGCTATTAACTTTGGTCTGTCACCGTTGATAAAATATAGTCAACATGGCACAGAGGGACAAATTTGTCACTGAAATGATTGCCAATGTAGTCATCTCTAATTGTCAGCATATGGACATATTTGTCATATAATATTTTTTTAACCTTTTGTCTTCCCACTCCACTGATAAATGCATCCCTAAAAGATAAAAATACAAAATTTAATCCATGAAAGTGTAAAAAGTGTGACAAATTTATTCAAACGTTAATAGTAGATTGTGACTAATTATTATAATTTGAAAATTTTATAATGATTGGGACAATTTTTTTTAACAAACTCATAAATTATATTGAGTTTAAAAGAAAAAATAATACTTGTTTTATAAACTATAAATAATTTTTTTACACTCTCATGCTTGATGAAAGGTTCAAGTAAAAAAATGCTTATTTTGAAGCATTATAGTTAAATTAGATCTGTCATACCCTAATTCCGTTCGGGGGATATCATTTGTTGATCTTTTGATCCTTGCTAGTTGACTTGTGGTGTTAAACACCAGTTACAATGCAAAACATATGATCATTCAATGTTTTAATCAAGGATGCAAAAATACCCAAAGGGGAGGGCAAAATGGTCATTTTAAGGCTTTTTCAGACCCCTGGCTCGCCTGGACCACCAAGATAACTTCATGGTGAAGTAACCAGCTTGACTGGCGAGCTGCCTTTGTCCCAAATGCCTTGTTTTGCTATAAAAAGGCGTGAAGAGGGAGAGAAAGGTCCAGAGGTCCATAATTGAGAGAAAGAAGAGAAAAAAAGAAGGAACAAGAGAAAAAGAAGCTAAATTGTCGTTGAATCGCAACTGCAATCGATTTCAACATCATTCTTCGGTCGTTCTTTGTTCGTTCTTCGTTTTTCGTTTAGTTAGTGTTTGCTTTTAAGAATTTGAACATGATTCATGGACCCCTAGGGGTCCTCTTTATTGTTTTGTGCATCTTCATCTCCTTCTCCTATCATCGGTAATCACTTTTCTTTTGTGAAGTAAGTTTTAACTGATCATTAGTGCCACAATTTATCTTTAAGGGATTGAAGGTTAATAAACAAAAAAAAAAGCCAAAATAAAACCAACTCATAAACTTCTTCATTTCATCAAAAATCAAGAGAATGTTTCAAGGCCCAACGCCTTAACAATTCTCTCTGCCTTTCAAACTTGAGAAAATCATTTCAAGGTTCAACGCCTTAACGATTCTCTCCGCCTTTCAAACTTGAGAAGATCGTTTCAAGGTCCAATGCCTTAACGATTCTCTCATCTTTTCAAAAATCAAAAGATTGTTTCAAGGTCCAACGCCTTAAACAACTTTTGTTCTTAATTTAAATCATTCTTTCAAAAAAACATAAAAATAATGTAACACAACAAACATTTAGACTAAAGAACTACGTAGGTCTGAATTCCTCATCGCACCTGAGGATATGTAGGAGCAAGGAAAAAAAACATAATTTTGAAGTCATGTTTGTACACTCAATTAAAGGTTGTTGTCCCTTGTGACGGGCATGTGGGGTACTAATACCTTCCCCGTACGTAAACAACTCCCGAACCCTTATTCTTAAAATCTGTAGATCTTTGTATTTTTTGGTTTTTCTAACATTTTCCTCGAATAAATGTTGGTGGTGACTCCATTCATTTTCTCCCTTGGAGACAAACACTTTGGCCCATCTCTTTTGGCCTTTTCACACCCCCGCTGAAGGGTAGGTTGCGACAGTTGACGACTCCACTGGGAACTTGTTAGTGAGTTAGTCCATTCAATCAATGTGCAATGTTTTTTATCGTGACTTCTTTATTTATATTCCTTTTTCCCTTTTATCTTTTGTTTTGTCCATATTTGTATATAACATTTGCTATGTTGTTGTGTTTGGTGTGTGTCTATCTATCTATTACATTTGTAGTTAGAAATACTTTTGTTGTATGCACACATGGTACCTACACCTTGCACACATATTGAGATATTAGGCCCTATGCCTGGGTCTATGTAAGCCATAAGGAGTGGAGGTCGATATGTAGTCATGCTGGGTCTCTGACTCCCTTGATGACAGTGAAGCTTCATCTAGAGTTTTCCTCTTTTGGTGATGTATTATTGCTAATAGTCCCCATCGCCACAATGTATTACCTAAAAGGATGATATTTTTAGAAGCCAGTGAAGTTACATGAAACCATCCTTAGGAGCTATCACTAGAAGTGGACTTTTGGATCCTTTCCATTAGGTTCCTAAATTATGGTGGCACATAGCAAACTCACTCTGGCATGTTCCTCGAGTGCATCATGCATCTCTTCATGGCATCATAATGGGCATATCATTCCTGTATTTATCATATTCATGCATTGCATTTTGCATGAGTCATTGCATTATTGTGCATCTTCATTTAACATGCTTTTTTTGTGTATTCTACAAACTACGTACATTTTATTTTCATTGTTCGCATGTTTATGCATGATCCTTTCATTTTCCTATGCAAAACAAAAAAAAAAAACAAAGAAAGAACAAAAAGAAGGTCACAATGAACCATGAAGGTTCACACCACATTCTTAGTTACATGTGTTGGGTACCATGATGATGGCTATAAACCAACCATGTTGGGATCATACACTCATTTCTCTTAAAAAAATTAATGAAAATCATGTGAACATGGTACCTAATGCATGGTTAACTAGGAAATATGGTTCTTCGGGCATCTCATGTCAATCTCGTGATTTCATTTGCCATGCATAGCATATGCCTTAATCATTCATCTCTATGAGGTGTTGTTGAAGTATTGACAATCAAGATTTCTATTCCTTGGATTATGGGGTTGAACCAAGCACATGCTTTTAAGGAAAGGTTCATCGAGTCAAGGTCAAGTATGGAAGTAACCAGCTTGCAAGAGTTGGGGCAGAAGATGGATCGAGTTACATCGTTACTTTGTCTACTGCCAACACTTGATTGAGCTAAATAATTTACAAAAAAAAATTAAGGACTATTGACGTCCATGTTTTATTTCCATATTCACTTTGACAATATGTGAAGAACCTTGTTGTTTTCATGAAAATCTAAATTGGTTTGACCTATGTCCTGTGTAAAATTCACAATACTTGAACAATGCATCATTCACATACATCCATGGTTATTTTTCTTTTCACATTTGTGGCATTGCTCATTGTATTCTTTCCTTGAAATCAGAACTTAATCATTGTAGTCAAAAGGAAAGAATGTGCTTTACGGCACCCTTACCGAACGCGTGCTAGAGCTAGAGTAATGAGTGAAATAGAAGATGTGCAAGAACAGATGAAGGCCTAGATGGAGGCCATGAAATACCAAATGGCCGCCATGATGGAGGCCATGTTGAGCATGAAGAAAATAATGGAAAGAAATGCGATTGTGTCCGGGCTTCCAGCAAGTGCACCGGATCGCACAAATAGTATAAAACGGTAAAAACTGAGTATCGAACACTCAGGGAACTTGTGTTATTTGGTAAGCTATTTTAGCAAATAGGCGTCTATTGTGTAAAAGTAAGTGTGAATATCAACAAGTGTATAAACTATTTGTGCAAAAAGAAAGAAAAATCACGCGAGAGAAATGATGTGTGAAAACAAGTAGAGAACACATTGGTCTTCCTAATAGGTGCCTGATGCTAAAAAGATATTCTCTATCTAACAATGCTCATGTGTTCTTATAGTGTCTCCTGAAATACTAAACCCTCATTCCTCATGATAGCTTAGCCTAATCCTGATCAAGCATCATCCGAAGATTCCTCTTGTAAGACTTAACTCAACCAGGACTGCATTAAGACACACATACTCAACTAACTTATCGCACCCCGATTCCTCGTGAAAGCACGACAACTCAGCCCTGCACTATCAAGGACTTTAGAGTCAGACCAGTTTCCACTATTGAATGACCCTAACAAAGCATGCATCTACGTGATCAAGATAAAGACATACTGGAATGAAAAGCAGATAGCATAGAGAACACACAAAACATCATTAAATAGATAAACATATATTTACATCAAGTACCTACAGGGAAGATCCAACAGAGGATTTAGCTTTCCATACCAGGAAGCCTTCTTAACAACAAAGAGAAGAACAAGATGAAAGATTGCAAAACTTCAAGTGGTGAGGATGTCTCCTTCATCTCTAGGATCTCACAATCACTCACAAACTCATCTCAAGCTCTCAAATCGGCTCCTGCTTTGAGCTCTGGTCTATGCAGATCTTTATACAACAAAATCTCTCAAAACTCTCTAGAACTTGGACCTTTCTCTCTCTAGAAACCCTAGACATGCAGAGCTCTAAATCCCAGTCCAAACTCCTTTCACAAAATCTGATTTCAGGCTTAAATAGGTGGCCTTGTTCGTGCTCGTGCGCTTAGCGCACGTATGGACCGCTTAGTGCACGTTAGTGATTTTTGGCTTAGCGTGCCTTTCTCGCTTAGCAGATGAACTGAAAAGGTGCACTTAGAGAGATGAAGCGGTGCGCTTAGGGAACCTATATAGCTCATCTTCTTCTGGATTCTTCCTCGCGCTTAGCCCAGGAACGTTGCACTTAGCGGAGGAACGTTGCGCTTAGCGGATGCTCGCTAAGCCAGCAAATTGGCTTAGCGAGAAGGTGAAAACAACCTTTTCCAAAGCTTACCTAACTAACCTGAAATTGAGAGAAAATGATTATTAAACACACAAAATTGAAATACTAAGTATTTATTACCTATACTTAACAGAAAATACATATAACATTACAAAATAACCATAAATTGGGAGAGTTTGATACAATTTATACAAGTTTTATACACAAAAGTTAATCGTTTTCACCGACTAACAACTCCCTCAAATTTATAGTTTTTCTTGTCCTCAAGCAAAAAGAGAACAACTCACTTGTCCTCGAGTGACAATGACATGCAGTGACTATGTACAAAGGTGTATGCTACAAAGTGACTAATTGCATGATAAGAGAATGGAGTAAAATGCCCTCATCACTCGTCTTTCACAAGGTATGCAGTTATCCAAAGAAAAGAATAAAATGTAACCTGAACAGATAGGTGAAGTTAGGCATAAGAAAGATATCAAGGAAAGTAGCTTAAACCACAGTCTCACGGCTACTATTTCACTCAAGCACAAGTGTTTAAGCTATTCATTATTAACAACTAGCAAGAGGTCCAATCTTTGAATTTCATCACATGCCATAAAGTCAGAAATGTACAAACAAAATCAGAAGGACTTTCTCACTTGTCCTTGCTCTCCTAGCCCCTCTAATATTAACTGTCAGATCAACAAGGTTCCAACAATTTTTCCTGATATAGGCCAAGTTAATGACCGGGCTCAAGCGTTCGAAGACTAGGCTATCAGAAGCAACCCCTCTGGACCTATATAGAGTTGTGATAAGAGCAGGGAACCCAAGTCTAGAGGAGTTAGATTGGTCCATAGATGTAATCTGGCCAGATATGAGAGCTCCTACATTCATGTCTAGCTGAGAGACTAGGCCAAAGATTAACCTAGCTCTATCTATAGTCAAATCCGAGGTGTGGGAAGTTGGAGCCAGGTTGGAGTATGAGAGAATACTCCAAACCTAAGCAAGAGTTGTCAGATCTATCCTGAGGATCTTCCCAGGATGGCCTTCAGCATTTAAAACAAACCCTCGACCGGGTATACACAAAGCAGCCTCAATCTCTCTGATATCAATGGGCATCCTACAGTATCTAGAGTAAGCGGGTACGGATTCTCCCTCAGCCAGTACCATAGGTTTCTCCAGGAAGGTGTTGAGGTTGTTTGCATCAATTTTTATCAAGTGGCCTCTGATGCAATCCTACCCCCCAAAGGTATTGGATAGAAGACTCCAAGAGGCTTGGGCTAGAGCTACTAAAGAAGGCCCTAGGGTTCTCATGAACCTTAGGGTATATTTTTGAGCCCATGGGTCAAGGTTGGACCCATTCTTCTTTGTAAATGTTAGAATTGGTTTTTCCTTCTTTTGGGCCTTGTATTTTGGCCATTCTAGTAGTATAGGGTTTTAGCCTTGTATTTCAGGGCATTTTGAGTAGTCTTTGTAATAGGGACTTTTTTTTTTATATTTTCATGTATTTTGGCATGGGGTCAACTTAGCTATTATAGGAGGTGTGTGTAGCTAAGCTCTAGCTTCTTTAGGAATCTTCTCAAGGAAACTTCTCAAGGAGGTGAGCTTAGTTATTAGAGGGGTGTGTGTAGCTAAGCTCTAGCTTCTCAAGGAAGTTTTCTCAAAGAAGCTTCTCAAGGAAGTTTTCTCAAGAAAGCTTCTCAAGGAAGCTACCTAGTCTATAAATATAAGCATGTGTAACACTTGTTGTAACTTTGATGAATGAGAGTCTTGTGAGACATACTTCAAAGTTCCACTTCTCTCCCTCTTTTATTCCTTCAATTTCGTGCTCCCCCCTCTCTCTTTCTCTCCCTCTTTCTTTTCCTCCATTGAAGCATCCTTTCAAGCTTCTTATCCAAGGCTCATCTTGGTGGTGAAGCTCCTTCTTCCATGGCTTATTCCCTAGTGGATGGCGCCTCCTCTCACCTCTTCTTCTTTGTCTTCCGCTGAATCTCCATGGTGGAAAATCACCATTAAAGGACCTCATTGAAGCTCAAAGATCCAGCCTCCATAGAATCCCCACAAGCAAGCTTCCATCAAGTGGTAATCAGAGCACAAGAGCTTCAAGTAGGTGCTCCTTAAACCTCCATTAATTTTTTGCTTTACCTTCTCTTCCATTGTTGTTTCTTCATTTTTTCTCCATGTATCTCCTCACATGTCTTGTGATAAATGTTTTTAACATGATTCTTTAGAGTTTCCACCGATTAAACTTGCTATAGAAGCTAGATTTGATTTTCTATGGTTCAAATTTCTTGTTGTTGTTCTTGAACCATGAATTATGTTGAGTTTAGGTTCCTTTGAGTTTTGTCTTGTTATTTTTTGTGGCTGAAACCTAAACCATAAAATTCTTACAAAAATATTAAATTAGAAGAAAACCTCAAAAATCTAGAGTGACTTGTTCACCTATTGTAGTTTTGTCATAGAAGTCATGTCTAGTCATGAAACTTGTCACATAAGATTTCTTATGTTGTGCTGAATTTTATTTTCTTGTTTCTTTGTCTAACTCATCTGTTCATGAGTGTATGAAATTCTTTTAGCCTATTATTTTATTTGAGTCAAATCTTTCATGTTAATTAGTCCTTAACATGTTCATGCAAAATTCTTAGAGTCTTTGATTGTGAACCTTTTCTTGAACTTTTAGGTTTCCTTATGATTGTGTCTATTGTGAATTTGAGTTTTGGTGATTGAATTGCTGGCTGAAATGTTGATCCTAAGTGAATATTAAACTCCTAAAACTGTGGTAAACAATCCTAGTGAGTTCAACATACATAAGAGGGTTGAAAGTAAGCCCAAGGCAATCAATATACCATGCTTAAAAAAAATCGCTGGTGCTGGCAGCTTGGACATACAAATTTGTAAAAATTACGGAGAATTGGTTACTTCGAATTTTGAGCTGAAATTTTTACTTAATTTTCTAGACATCTGGAAAAAAAGTTATAAAAAAAGAAACAATTGATTTGGATAAAATAAAAAAATACAAAAAATCACACAAGTTGGAAAAAAAAAACAGTATCTAGAAAAAAAAAAGGTGAAAGGGAAGTGTGCTTGTTGTTTTGGCTCAAAATTTATTCTATAATTGGTGCCTATTTTATGCAAATCTTAGTTCCTAAATTTCAATTGAAAATTAGTGTGAAAACAAGTGCCAAAGCTAGAGGTTTGTTGTGTCTTTTTTTTCCAGTTTTTTTTACTCTACTCTAGAACCATTCTAAGTTTCTCTTTGAGTCCTAGCTTGCTTCTATGTCCTTTTTCATTGCTTTAATTGTTGAGTAATCCTTGAAAAATTGTCTTGTTAAAACTCCATTGGTTTAGCTTTCATTTATTTTTTTTTTGTCTTTGGTTATTGCTTGTCTCTTTGTTTCCTTGTTTGTGAGTTGCCATATAGGGAATTGGAAAGGAGGATTGGTGCCATCCCTTGAAGAATTTGAGTCAAGAAGCAAGGGGCCAACCACCTTAAGAGCTATTGGACTAAGAAGCACTTCAAATTGAGTGAATCACCAAAGAGATAAAAACCACCAAAATTGAGGACGTTTAGTAATTTTTTAATTTGCAATTTACTTACCTTTATTGCTTTCAAGTTTTGTAACAAAAAGGCCTTTCATTGGAAGTGTGTTAGGAGCCTCCAATAGGTTACCAAACTTCCATTTGTGTGTAATAATTTTAGGCAATATTTCCTTAGGATAGTGAGTGTTTTGTTGGGAACCTTGATGTGGTCATCCAAACACTCTTAGGATTCACTTAGTTTACTTTTCTTGCTTACTTTCATAGCTTATTTCCTTTACCTTCCATTGTCAAACCGCCTAGATAGCTTTCCTTTTACCAATTAGTTGTTTACCTTATCTTTCACACCTCTTTTAGTGTTTATTTTGGCTAGCTTCAACCATAGTTTCTTTTACCTTTTGTTTTCAAACCTCCAACAAGAAAGAACCCCAACTTAGGAACCAACATGAGCCATCATTCATCTAGTGTTAATGGCGAGGGTACTAGTCATAAAGACCCTTTATCTAGAATCTTAGATGAGTTGAGTTCCCTCAAGTTATGGAAAGAAAAACAAGAGAGAAAAGAAAAAGGAAAAAAAAGAGTGGAAGAAATAAGTCAAGATGAAAGAAAGAAAATAAGAGAGGAAGAAGGAAGAAAAATAATGAAAGAAATGAAAAGAGAAAAACATGCCTCCTATAGTAGTCATAACTCTTGCAAGAGCCTAAGTGAAGAACTTCGTGACTATTACGAAGGAAGACATAGGTCACATCTTAGACCTCACTCCCATAGAAGAGAAAATGAAAGAAAGCCTCAAGAGGCTAACATTAACCTCTCATACTTCCATGGGAAGGACAATGCAGAGGCTAACTTAGATTGAGAAATAAGGGTAGAGCAACAACTTAAAAAGAAGTCTACTTCAAAATCTTATGGCTCTCACTCTTATCTAAAAAAGACCATGGTCAAGGAATCTTAGGGGTAACATCTTCTAAGCCCAAAGATGATAAGGGGAAGGCAATAGAAAAGCAAGCCCCTAAGGCTAGTATGCGAGAGAAAACTAGCTCTATAAAGTGCTTTAAATGTCTTGGAAGAGGACACATTACTTCTCAATGCCCCACCACAAAAACCATGATTATGAAGGGCCAAGACATTTATAGTAGCCAAGATGAGGCTACTACTTCACCTTCCTCTAGTGAAAGTGAAGAAGCAAAAGGGGAAGAATTTAGTGAAGAAATCTACCCCCAAGAAGATGGACAACCATTAGTGGTTAAAGAGAAGTGTAAGGAGGTAAGTGTCTCCTCCAAGAGGTTAGCGAAGAAGGAAACTCATTTTACAATAAAGACAAACATTAAAGAAACTTTCCCTCTTAGACAACCTCCACATTTTCTCTTTTGTAAAAAGGCACTTGCTAGAATTGCCACACCTCTTGGGCTTGAGTTTATTCCTCAAGTAAAGAAGTTGTTGGATGAGGGTTTGGTTCGCAAGAGCTTAAATCCTTGTGCTTTGTTGGTGCCCAAAATAGGTATTATTAGGCACCAAGTCCCTAAAATAGGTGGTATGATGAATGTTTTGAGTGGTGCGACCCTCTTTTGTAAAATCACTCATACACCTAACATCTTCATGGTGTGTGTACATAGGGACCCATTAGGTAGGTTTGTTCTTATTTTTAGTTTCAATACAAACTTAGGTACTCATATGGGACACCTTAGGTTTGTCATACTTTTTGGTAGGAATAATCAATATGAAAATACAGAAAAAGGTATGTTTTATTGCGTTAATTTTTCAAATAGTGATCAAGGGGTTCCCATGAACCCAAAGAGAATAAAGGTCATTCCTGATTGGCCCACTCCACCAAGTATAAGGGAAATCTGGGGTTGCCATGACTTAACAAACTTTTTCAAAAGGTTTATCCCATATTTTTCTATACTTGTAGCACCACTCATTGAGTTGGTGAGGAACCATGTTCCCTCATGGGAAGATGTCCATGAAAGGAGTTTTCAGACCTTACCCTACTCTAACATACCCAACACCACTAATACATATGTTTTTATTCTTTTTACAGGTGTCGAGGGAAAGAGCCCAGAGTATGAAGAACCTCGGGATTTGAGGTCAAATCCTTTCCAAGGTGGAGGGGATAATGCAATCCTATCCCCCAAAGGTATTGGATAGAAGACTCCAAGAGGCTTGGGCTAGAGCTACTAAAGAAAGCCCTAGGGTTCTCATGAACCTTAGGGTAGATTTTTGAGCCCATGGGTCAAGGTTGGACCCATTCTTCTTTGTAAATGTTAGAATTGGTTTTTCCTTCTTTTGGGCCTTGTATTTTGGCCATTCTAGTAGTATAGGGTTTTAGCCTTGTATTTCAGGGCATTTTAAGTAGTCTTTGTAATAGGGACTATTTTTTTATATTTTCATGTATTTTGGCATGGGGTCAACTTAGCTATTATATGGGGTGTGTGTAGCTAAGCTCTAGCTTCTTTAGGAATCTTCTCAAGGAAGCTTCTCAAGGAGGTGAGCTTAGTTATTAGAGGGGTGTGTGTAGCTAAGCTCTAGCTTTTCAAGGAAGTTTTCTCAAAGAAGCTTCTCAAGGAAGTTTTCTCAAGAAAGCTTCTCAAGGAAGCTACCTAGTCTATAAATAGAAGCATGTGTAACACTTGTTGTAACTTTGATGAATGAGAGTCTTGTGAGACATACTTCAAAGTTCCACTTCTCTCCCTCTTTTATTCCTTCAATTTCATGCTCCCCCCTCTCTCTTTCTCTCCCTCTTTCTTTTCCTGCATTGAAGCATCCTTTCAAGCTTCTTATCCAAGGCTCATCTTGGTGGTGAAGCTCTTTCTTCCATGGCTTATTCCCTAGTGGATAGCGCCTCCTCTCACCTCTTCTCATTTGTCTTCCGCTGCATCTCCATGGTGGAAAATCACCATTAAAGGACCTCATTGAAGCTCAAAGATCCAGCCTCCATAGAAGCCCCACAAGCAAGCTTCCATCAGCCTCAGATTTTGACTTGTTTTTGGGAAGGCCTCTCGGGACTATAGAGGTTGGCGTAGAACTCTTTCACCAAGGCTAGGTCGATGCTGCTGTCAACTAAATTGGTGAGGCGCTTATGGAAGTTACGCCTCTCCAATTCAGCCTTGAACTCATCCAATTCCGTATGGTATATTTCTACCTTCCTCTCAGCTAGTATATGTCTTCCTAGCACATTGTCTGTGTATCTTGTCCAGGCCTCGAAGGAGTGAAATCTTCTTGATATTGAGATGTGGGCCTTGCACCAATGCTCTTTCTTTTTCTGGAAGACATTTGCAGACAAAGGAATCAAACATTTGATCAGGACACAGTTATTCAAAATTTTAAAAACTGAAAAAGACACTAGCCGCTTAGCGAGACATGGTCCCCTTAGCTGCCCTTTGGAAAAAAAACAGTATCGCTTAGCGACATGTGGAGCCACTGCTGGGAAGTTGTAGAATTTTTAGATTCTGTAGAATTGGCTTAGCAGAAAAGCGCCTGCTAAGCTAAACATGTGCCGAAAGGATTTGCGCTAAGCTCCTTGAAAGCTACGCTTAGCGACACCAACTCTTTAAAAATTTCACTAAGCGTTGGGAGCTTAGCGAGTGAAGCTCGCTTAGCTCAGCGGATGCCGCAACCAATTGCGCTTGGCTCAGGAACGCTCGGCTTAGTGCGCGGCTATCACCAAAAAAATTGGTTAAGTTACCTGGGCTTAGCGATTCAGCCCCGCTTAGCCACAGGTAGTTCAGCAACAGGATGAGTGTTCATCCTTAAAGGATGAACTCGCTTAGCGCGGTAAGCGCGCTTAGCCAGTTCTTCAGATAACGCTTACATACAATGAGTATTGATGAACTTGGTTAGCGCAACATGCTCGCTTAGCGAGTTCATCGCGTTTTCTAGAAAACACAGCTAGTTTACTCACACTTTTCAAGCCTCTAAAAGGCATATCAGACATGCAATGTGTGCGTCATACTCAATTCAGTATACAAGCATACATAGCCCTAATCTTAAACTAATTGTAACAAAACATAAAAACCCTAAAAATCTAAAGCTACAGTTGAAGTCTTATACCCTAAAGTTAAGACATGAAAAAAAGAAAAAGAATCAAGGAACTTACTTGGATGGTGTATGATTGATGCTTCAAAGTCGAAAATGCACGAAGAAAGTACAGATGCAAAATGTGCAAATTTTTTAAGCGAGAGAATGCAGAGACGAGGTTTTTGTAATCTGGTAAATATGAGTGTAACTATTGTTACACTCACTTAAGCAATTTTTCGATACTTTCGCTTAGCGGACCGTTGCGCTAAGCGAGCAAGAGAGACGTTTGGTTTCTCAACTAGGCTCGCTTAGCGAACACGTGCGCTTAGCCGACGTTTCAAATTCAAAATCAGATTTTTTTTAGCACAGAGATTCGGCTAAGTGCGAGGGTACGTCCGCTTAGTGAGGTCTGCAGATTAGAAAAGCTACAACTCTCGCTAAGCCTGGCTCTGGCCAGCTTAGCTAAAATGCTGCATCTTAAGTATAGAGGAGCATGGGCTTAGCTGAGATGGACTCTCTTAGCGCTCACATTGCCGCAATGAATCTCGCTTAGCTGCCATGACTGGCACTTAGCATCATGGGCCTTAATTAAGGCTGTACGGAATTGTGTTTGGCGATAATAGGTCCTGCGTGGCCACGGATAAGCTATCGCTTAGCAATCAGGCTGAAGCTTAGCTGAATTTAGATTGAATCGAAGTTAGCATAACTTAACCTTAGCCAGCTTAGTGGACTAAATCAGCCTCAAATGCAAGGGTTGGGCGCTAAGCGATTAAGACTCGTAGCTTAGAGCATGAACAGAGATGCGCTTAACGCAAGGCTTGCACTTAGCGAAAGGATTGTTTTTCAGAAAATATTTTCTAAGTTATTTTTCAGTCCTTTTTCCATGAAATTGAAACCCTTATGTTAAGCATTCAAAGATTGGCTGATATACTCCTATGTACAGATTACATAGCAAGTTCCAAATGATTTAAATGCATAAAACAAGAAACAAAAATAGCAAAATTTAAAACTGGGTTGCCTCCCAGGAAGCACTTCTTTAATGCATTAGCTTGACACTTTTACCTCACTAGGTGATCTTATGTTTTGGTTCCTACCTTTAGAACCTCTTGACCTCCTTCCATTACCTGTAAGCAAACATTGTGTTCAGTAGCAGGCTTGTCTTCAGCAAAAAAATCAAAATCAATTTTCTGATCTTCAAAACCTAGCTCCAGCTTCCTCTTCCCCATATCAACTATGCAGCTTGCGGTCAACATGAATAGCCTTCCCAATAATACAGGGGTGTCAGTATCTTCAGAGATATCCATTACCACAAAGTCTGCCGGGAAGTTAAAATGTTTTACTCTGACCAAAACATCTTCAATTACTCTATATGGCCTGGTAATGGAGCGGTCAGCTAATTGTAAAGTCATTCGAGTGGGCATTATTTCCAACTCTCCCAATCTTCCGCACATGGAGAATGGCATCAAATTGATACTGGCTCCCAGGTCAATAAGAGCTTTTCCCACATTGACTTCTCCAATTGAACAAGGAATCGTTACACTCCTAGGATCTTTATGCTTGGGTGGAAGGATCTTCTGGATCACAGCACTGCAATTTCCTTCCACTCTGATGTTTTCCTGATGAATGTATTTGTTCTTCCTTGTTAACATATCTTTAAAAAATTTAGAGTAGAGTGGCATCTGCTGCAAAGCTTCTCCGAAGGGAATGGTTATTTCCAATTTCCTGAAAATATCTAAAAATCTCGCCAGATAACGATCTTTTTCTTTGTTGGAAGGTACCACATGATACGATACTTCCACACCTTCATCCATAGCTTTTTCACTCCTACTCTTCTTTGCAATCATATTATTTTTTTCTTCTTTTTCTTTTTTTCATTTTCTATTTCATTTTCTTTTTCTTTTTCTTGGTCCTTTAATTCTTTGATCTTAACCTTTATTTGTTCCTCTTTTTCTTGATTACTTTCACCTCTCACTTCATTTTTCTTGTCAGCAGTTTTCTTCTTATGCACAACACTGTCATCATCCTTAACTTCCACAAACATTTTACTCCTTGTCACCACAGTTTTGCATTCCTACTTGGGATTCTGTTCCATATTTGCCACAAAACTGTTGGATGACTTGTCAGCTATCTGCTTGGCCAATTGTCCCACCTGGACTTCAAGATTTTTCAGTGTTGACTCAGTGCTTTTATGATTTGACATTGTTGCCTGCATAAACTGAGTCAAGGTCTCCTCCAACTTAGTAGTTCTCTGGAATATGTTAGGTCCTTGTTGAATTGGCCTATTTGAAGGCCCACTCTGGTCTTTGTTGAACTGATTGCCAGGGTGTGTCCTCCACTGTCCTTGTTGATTATATGGACCCTGCTAGAAGCCTGAAAGTCCTCCTTGAGTATACCCTTGTCGCTGTTGATTTCCCATATAATGAATTTCTTGAGTGTTTTCTTCAGTGGGAGTACATTGGCCTGTTTCATGAGCCCTACCACAGATGGTACAACCTGTAACTTGCAAAACAGAAGAGTGTGTAGGTTGACCCATAGACAACTTAGTTGGCAGCTTACCAAGTGTTTCTATTAAAATCTCCAGTTGCTTAGAAAGCAACTTGTTCTGTGCCAATAATGCGTCATGTGATGATAGCTCTATCAAGCTTTTCTTCATGGGTTGGTGGGTTCTGCCTCGTAGAATGGCATGATCACTGGCTGACATATTCTCAATTAGCTTTGTTGCTTCTTTTGGCGTCTCCAGTTTTATCTTTCCCCCTACAGAAGCATCTAACAGTTACTTGGTTTGTGGTCTCAGCCCATCTATAAACATATTCAATTGGATTGGCTCGGAAAACCCATGAGTGGGATTTTTTCTTAACAAGTCTCTGAATCTCTCCAATGCTTCACTCAGAGATTCATCAGGAAAGTGATGAAATAAAGAGATTACAGCTTTCCCTTCTGCAGTCTTAGACTCTGGGAAGTATTTCTTTAGGAACTTTTCAACAACTTCTTCCCAGGTTTTCAGACTATTGCCCTTGAATGAGTGGAGCCACCTCTTGGCTTCTCCTGCCAATGAGAATGAGAAAAGGCTGAGCCTAATAGCTTCATCTGGAACACCGACAATCTTAACAGTGCTACATATTTCAATGAACGTTGCCAAGTGTGCATAGGGGTCTTCATTAGGTAATCCTTGAAATAAGTTCCCCTGTATTAAATGAATTAAGGAATGTGGATAGTTGATGTTGTTAGCTTGCCCTTCAGGACGTGCAATGCTGGTAAAAAATTGTGGTACTAAACTACTTGAATAATCCTCAAGGGTAATCCTCTGGTCATGCTCTTCTGCCATGGTAATGGCTCCAGGTAATTAAGTGGCAGATTCCCTTGATGATGGTGAATCAAGTGATAATAAGTCGGAGAAATGAGTCTCCTCCTCAAGAATGGATGCAATTGTTCTGTCTTGCAGAAGTTTCCTTCTCCTCTCGGCCCTGTTCCTTCGCAATGTAGCTTCAATTTCTAAATCCAGAGGAACTAAATTGCCTGTGGGAGATCTATGCATATACAATACTAACAGAACATCGATTATCCAAGTAAACAAAAAAAGACAAATAGAATTTATGAACGAATATTCACAAAAACAATCAAAGAATAACAAATAAAGAATAGACACCTAAAAACGAGCTAACTTCCCAAATAAAAAGAAGTTCCCCGGCAACGGCGCCAAAAACTTGTTCGGGCTTCCGGCAAGTGCACCGGATCGCACAAGTAGTATAAAATAGTAAGAACCGAGTATCGAACACTCTGAGAACTTGTGTTATTTGGTAAGCTATTTCAGCAAATATGCATCTATTATGTAAAAGTAAGTGTGAATATGAACAGGTGTATAAACTATTTGTGCAAAAAGAAAGAAAAATCATGTGAGAGAAATGATGTGTAAAAACAAGTGGAGAACACGTTGGTCTTCCTAATAGGTGCCTGATGCTAAAAAGATATTCTCTATCTAACAATGTTCATGTGTTCTGATGGTGTCTCCTGAAATACTAAACCCTGATTCCTCATGATAGCTTAGCCTAATCCTAATCAAGCATCGTCCGCAGTTTCCTCTTGTAAGACTTAACTCAACCAGGACCACATTAAGACACACATACTCAACTAACTTATCGCACCCCGATTCCTCATGAAAGCACGACAACTCAGCCATGCTCTATCAAAGACTTTAGAGTCATACCAGTTTCCACTGTTGAATGACCCTAACAAAGCATGCATCTACATGATCAAGGTAAAGGCATACTGGAATGAAAAGCAGATAGCAGAGAGAACACACAAAAAATCATTAAATAGATAAACATATATTTACATCAAGTACCTACAAGGAAGATCCAACAGAGGATTTAGCTTTCCGTACCAGGAAGCCTTCTTAACAACAAAGAGAAGAACAAGATGAAAGATTGCAAAACTAAAAGTGGTGAGGATGTCTCCTTCACCTCTAGGATCGCACAATCGCTCACAAACTCATCTCAAGCTCTCAAACCGGCTCCTGCTTCGTGCTCAGGTCTCTGTAGATCTTCACATAGCAAAATCTCTCAAAACTCTTTGGAACCTGGACCTTTCTCTCTCTAGAACCCTAGACATGCAAAGCTCTGAATCCCAGTCCAAACTCCTTTCACAAAATCTGATTTCAGGCTTAAATAGGTGGCCTTGTTCGGGCTCATGCACTTAGCGCACGTTAGTGATTTTTGGCTTAGTGCGCCTTTCTCGCTTAGCGGATGAACTGAAGCAGTGTGCTTAGAGAGATGAAGCGGTGCGCTTAGCGAACCTGTATAGCTCATCTTCTTTTGGATTCTTCCTCGCGCTTAGCCCATGAATGTTGCGCTTAACAGATGCTCGCTAGGCCAACAAATTGGCTTAGCGAGAAGGTGAAAACAGCCTTTTCCAAAGCTTACCTAATTAACCTGAAACTGAGGGAAAATGATTATTAAACACACAAAATGGAAATACTAAGTATTTATTACCTATACTTAATAGAAAATACTTATAACATTACAAAATAACCATAAATTGCGAGAGTTTGATACAATTTATACAAGTTTTATACACAAAAGTTAATCGTTTTCATCGTCTAACAGACTGCAGTTGCCACTACGAGTGCTGCCACTGAGGTAGACCCGACTCATCCAATGGGCCTCAATCAAGTAAATCCTTCGGTCTCGGATATGGTAGGTCAAGGAGGAGAAGCATTGGGAAGTACATGCGGTCCCTATGTTGTGTAGAGCAAGAATTCTTTCCCACCATATCGCTTGCTTCCCAACTATACACCACCAAATGTTGCATACGCTCCCTATGAGAATGTAAATAACTCCACTCCCATACTCATTAAGAGCCAACAACCCCAATCTGATCATGCACATGTCTCTCAACCCATGGGGGAGGCACATGAGACACCTCAAGACCATAATCTAGCCGACTTTGAGCCTAACCTCAGATATGCCGCTAAGGGGCAGGAATTTTGCAGTGTACCCCTACCAAACACTTTGGGGGGCCCTCAGTATCACCCACAACCACAACCCTTGCATTTTGCGGTGGGAAGAGTCCCTCCTGCTATGGTGGAAAAGGAGAAATTTGATCATATAGAGGAAAGGCTGAGGATCATTGAAGCAGGTGGAGATTATGGTTTTGCTGACATGGCGGAGCTATGCTTAGTGCCTAACGTCATCATCCCACCGAAGTTTAAGGTGCCGGATTTTGATAAGTACAAGGGGACTACTTGCCCCAAGAATCACTTGAAGATGTACTGCAGGAAAATGGGGACATATGCGAAAAATGAAAAATTATTGATACATTTTTTCCAGGAAAGTCTTACTGGGGCAGCCGTCACCTGGTATACTAATATGAAGCCTTCCCGAGTCCATTCTTGGAAGGACCCAATGGTCACCTTTATTAGGCAGTATCAATACAATTCTGATATGGCTCCGGATAGAATGCAGCTACAAAACATGTGTAAGAAGGAGCATGAATCTTTTAGAGAATACGCCCAAAGGTGGAGGGATCTGGCAACTCAAGTAACACCCTCAATGACAGAAAAGGAAATGATAACAATGATAGTGGACACGTTACCAGTGTTCTACTACGAGAAAATGGTGGGTTACATGCCTTCAAGCTTTGCCGATTTAGTTTTCACCGGTGAAAGGATCGTGGTGGGTCTGAGAAGAGGCAAATTTGATTATCCTACTTTGATGAATAGGAAGCCTGGGGCAAATGGAGAGAATGAGAAGGAAGGAGGAACCCATGTTGTGACTGCAATTCCTACATGGCCAAATTCCCCACCAGCTCAACAATATCAATACCCGGCCAATATCAGTCCTTCTCATTACCCACCACCCTACCAGTCAAGAATGCCCAATCATCCACAAAGGCCACCCCTAAATCAGCCACAAAGTCTGTCTGCCGCACATCTGATACCAAACACTACCCTTAACACAAATCAAAACACCAACCAGGGAAGGAATTTTCCAGCAAAAAAGCCTGTAGAATTCACCCCAGTTCCGGTGTCATATGCTAACTTGCTTCCCTATCTACTTAATAATGCAATGGTAGCCATAACCCCAACCAATGTTCCTCAACCTCCATTTTTTGAGGATACAACTAGAACACAACATGTGCTTATCATGGAGGAGTTCCGGGGCATTCCATTGAGCATTGTATGACCTTGAAGCATAAGGTGCAAAGTCTAATTGATGCGGGATGGCTAAAATTTGAGGAGGATGATCACTTGTGAATTCTGACGTTGGCAAGCGGCAATATGCATGGGGCAGTTTGAAGGTTGTTGTTTGATGTCTCCAATGACTCATTAGGATTTTCAAGTTTGTTCCATTACTGTAAACAACAGTCACAATGCTAATAATATCGATAAACTTGATGTTCTTGTCTCATTTTCTCCCAATTACATCTTTTTCTTATTGCTTATTTAACTTCCACTGGAATGTGAATGTATGTCATTGGTTTATTTGCTCAAGTGACCTACGATCCTGAGTTTGACTTCCAAGTCTGTTCAATCAGAAATTTCTCGTTCTACACATTTGGTGAGGATGCCATAAATGACAAGTAAAAAGTAAAAAAAAAACATTTGATTGATTGTGTTTAGAATAAAAAGTACAAACATTCATGTGACCTCATTTTATCATTCCTAAAAGTTTGTCTTTTTGAGAGAAAAGTGAGGAGTCGTCTGACTTAATCTGTCAATTGGAAATTCTTTAAATGTTTCTCATCCTTGAAAATTCATTTTCGAGAATCTGCATAGTTTCTTTTTTTTCCTTGCTACAAGGTCATGACAAAAGACAAAAATAAATACTTCAGAGCCCTACACTAGGGCAATGAGAGGTACCATTCATGAGCCTCAAGCAAACCTGGGGGCAGATCAGAAGTTCTTACCCGATAGGTCGAGAACCCGAAAGCGTGACCTAAGAAAAAAATATTGTAATAAAAATAAAAAAAGAAAAAAAATTAGGGGCGTGTTATTAAGGTTTTGTCCCAAAATCCAAACTACAAAAGGATCTAAGTCAAGATTTGAAATGGCACATGACCCTGTTTCAACATCCCAAACACTAGTTTATCCTTTACTACCCCCTTTGAGCCAAATCATATTTGTTTTCTAAAAACAACAACCAAAAAAAGAGCAAAAGAAAAATAGAAACCCTGAGTGGGGACCACCGCTAAACCAGCGGGAAGAGCAATGCAAACAACACATGCATGAAGTTGGGCAACAATATAAAAAAGGGGGGGAGATAAAATCCGCCAAAGGTGAGTGAAGGAAAAAGAGAGACAGAAGATCTCCAAATTCTACAAGAAAGGCACAAAAGTGCAATGAAAGATTAATGTATGAGACAAAAGGAGTAAAGCCCAGCCCAAAAGGTACAAGCAACGCTCTTGAGGTTCTTACTCAATGTAACCCTTAAACACTCTTTGAGCCTCTCTAATCCTTTCTTTCATATCCCTCTTACCCATGACCACGTTATAAGCCCAATTAAGACCATGTGGATCAAGGAATGACCAATTTTGCTTTTAAGTTGGGATTCTGGAATGGAACCCGGGCACGCTTGTGATTGTTGAAAAAAATATATAAAAAGAAAGAAAAACCCCTAAGGTTCGCACTTGCACATTTGAGAACAAAACTCATTTGACCAAGAGCTCATGGAAAATGCCCAAACATCTAATGTTAGTCTCTCATGCAAACTCTTTGGGATTTCTTTTGAATCTAAGGGTAGCTTCGTTATATAAATCCATTCGGGATCAACCCTTGTCATCAAGTTTCAATGGGATCGATAGACCCTTGGCATCGCTCTATGACCTTAAATCAAGAAAGTTTCACTAGGTCACATACCAAAGTGTGACAATCCATTGCCATCCTTCAATGGGGCACCCGATCGATCCCAAAGCCTCGTGTTTTCTTGTTGTGTAGAATAATCAAAGTTTTTAAAAGAAAGGGGAAAACCCTATGATCAATATTTCAGTTGATTGATTAAATGTCAAATGGCTCCATTACCGTCACTCCAAAATTGTCAAGTGACTAAATCAAATAGAACATACACTCTGAGGGAGTCCCCAAAGAGATTTGCAAAAAGATAAGACAAGTTTTCATGGGTTATCACATCTTTCAAAAAAAGAGATAGTCAATCTGTGTTTTCCACAAACAAAAAAGGAAAGCACAAAAAAATAAAATGAAAATTAAAATCACCAAAATAGGAAAGAATGTCATGAACATTGTATAATTTTCCATTGCATTGCATTATTGCATACAAAGCCTGCATTTACTGCATTTCAAGATAAAGGTTGCATGCATCTGCATCCCAAGAATCATGTTCATAAGTGCATAGACTTCTCTATATATACCAATTTTCTAAATCTAATGTCCTATCTTTTGAGTATGAGAGGCCCTCTCAAAGAGTCAACCTCTTGATTTCTCATAAGGTTGAGCCCCTTGGTACTAGTACCTATTGGCTTGTTTCACAGAACTCAAAGTCCTCGCCTCTATCTTTCATAGGACTCAAAGTCCTCGTCTTTTATCTTTCGGGGGACTCAAAGTCCTCACAATTATCATTTCAAAGACTATCATAATCTTTTGTCTTGCAGAGACAATCAAGGTCATATGCTCCTTTATTTTTCCAAGACTATCATAGTCTTTGGTCTTACAGAGACAATCAAGGTCATCTGCTCCTTTACTTTTCAACGGCAAGGTTATCTGCTCCTTTACTTTTCAAAGACTATCATAGTCTTTTGTCTTGTAGAGACAATCAAGGTCATCCTTTACTTTTCAAAGACTATCATAGTCTTTTGTCTTGTAGAGACAATCAAGGTCATCTGCTCCTTTACATTTCAAAGACTTCATTGTCTTTTGTCAAGACTATCACAATCTTCTTTATGCTTTCAAAAGGCGACAATTCCTTCATTTACATTTCAAAAGATGACAATGTCTTTAGTCATTTATGTTTTCAAAAGGTGACAATGCCTTCATTTACATTTCAAAAGACAACAATGTCTTCAGTCATTTTTGCTTTCAAAAGGTGACAATGCCTTCATTTACATTTCAAAGACGAAAATGTCTTTAGCCATTTACACTATCAAAGATGACAATGTCTTCATCTCAAAGACTCCAATGTCTTTTGTCCTTATTTGTGCTTCATAGGACTCAACGTCTTCTCTTTCTATGCTTTTGAAAAGAAAAGAAAAAGAGAAGAAAAAGAAAAAAAAAGAACTTCAGATATCTTCCACTCTACATAACTTCAATGTCCTCATGTCTTCTCGGTTTCACTTCCTTGGTTTGCCAGTTGCCCAGTTGAATAGTAGGATCGCTCGTACGAAATTAGTGTTCTTATCTTTACTTTTCTTTTATTTCCAATAAAAGATAAGTAAAGAGGGGCAACTATCATACCTTAATTTCATCCAGGGGCTATCATTTATTGATCTTTTGATCCTTGCTAGTCGACTTGCAGTTTTAAACGCTAGTTACAATGCAAAATAGATGATCATTCAATGTTTTGATGAAGGATGCAAAAATAACCAAAGGGGAGGGCAAAAGCGTCAATTTAAGGCTTTTTCATACCCCTGGCTCGCCTAGGCTAGAATCTAGCTCGCCTGGGCCACCAAGATAACTTCATGGTGAAGTAACCAGCTCGCCTGGACGAGCAAGGTTGCTTCAAAATGAAGTAAACAACTCACCTGGGCGAGCTGCCTTTGTCCCAAATTCCTTGTTTTGCTATAAATAGGCGTGAAGAGGGGATGAGAGAGGGAGAGAAAGGTCCAGAGGTCCAAAATTGAGAGAAAGAAAAGAAAAGAAGAAGGAAGAAGAGGAAAAGAAGCTAAATCGCCATTGAATCGTGACTGCAATCAATTTCAACATCGTTCTTTGGTCGTTCTTTGTTCGTTCTTCGTTCGGTTAGTGTTTGCTTTTAAGAATTTGAACATGATTCATGGACCCCTAGGGGTCCTCTTTAATATTTATGTATCTTCATCTCCTTCTCCTATCATCGATAATCACTTTTCTTTTATGAAGTAAGTTTTAACCGATCGTTAGTGCCAGAATTTGCCTTTAAGGGATTGAAAGTTAATAAACAAAAAAAATCCAAAATAAAACCAACTCATAAACTTCTTCATTTCATCAAAAATCAAGAAATTGTTTCAAGGTCCAACGCCTTAACGATTCCCTCCGCCTTTCAAACTTGGGAAAATCGTTTCAAGGTCCAATGCCTTAACGATTCTCTCCGCCTTTCAAACTTGAGAAGATCATTTCAAGGTCCAACACCTTAACGATTCTCTCATCTTTTCAAAAATCAAAAGATCGTTTCAAGGTCCAACACCTTAGACGACTTTTGTTCTTAATTTAAATCATTCTTTCAAAAAAACATAAAAATAATGTAACACAACAAACATTTAGACTAAATAACTATGTAGGTCTGAATTCCGCATCTCACTTGAGGATATGTAGAAGCAAGGGCAACACCCTTATCGACCCAAAAAAAAATATAAAAGGGGAAAATACATAAAAAAACACAAAAAAGGAAAAAAAAACATAATTTTGAAGTCATGTTTGTACACTCGATTAAAGGTTGTCGTCCCTTATGATGGGCGTACGGGGTGCTAATACCTTCTCCATGCGTAAACAACTCCTGAACCCTTATTCTTAAAATCTGCAGATCTTAGTCTTTTTTGGTTTTTCTAACATTTTCCTCGAATAAACGTTGATGGTGACTCCACTCGTTTTCTCCCTTGGAGACAAATGCTTTGGCCCATCTCTTTTGGCCTTTTCGCACCCCCACCAAAGGGTAGGTTGGGATAAGATCCATGAATAATTTTTAGGGAAAATTGCAATTGCAATGACACTTTCAATTTGTAAAAAACACTCACCTCTTTTGGAATGATTTTTTTAAGGTTATGATTTTTTGAATGATTAGTCAACAAAAAAAAAATTGTGTATCATTTAAAAAAAATTAAAAATCAACAAACTTCTATTATAATTTTTATTTTAATGTCATTGCATATACTAATAGACATTCATATTTTATTATGAAAAAATTATTAAAAAAACATTTAAATCAAATCTTCCTCAGAGGCTTAAGCAAGGTTAGTTGAACAAGGAACCAACACATGACATAGAATATAATACATGATACGACATTCAAAGGTAAAGGAATCAGCAAGTAAACAACCAGTCATATCAATGTTTTCAACACGGACCACTCATGACTAGAATAAATGGGTTTCCAATCATCAACTAAGGCTTCTTCAAAAGGGACACCTTGACTACTCAGTTTGGTTAGAGAATAAAACAGGGATTGATCAACAACAATGGGTATATTTCAGAAAATATGACTTCATCACGAGAAGTTGTAATAAAAGACCCAAACTAATTCTAGATAATAAGGCAATTTCAGAGTCATAAAATCCACTAATTCAGAATTTTGAAAAACTTGATAACAATAAAAGTTTTCTCCCTCAGAATTCAAAATTAAGGAATTTAGGGTCAAGAATGACACGATTGGAAAATGAGAAGTAATACCTCTGACGTTGGACATCGGTGGAAAATAAAGTGAAAGAGCATGGTGAGGAAAGAGATGGGTTTGGTGGTGTCAGAGAGTCACCAGAAGCATCGTGGCGGCGGTGGCCTGCAGTGGTGGTGAAGGAAGATGAGCCCTTGCGCTTCTTTGATGATTCTGCCATTTGGTGAAGTTTTTGAAGATTTTGATTGGTGGGTTTTGTAGAGGATTGAAAAAGAAGAATTTCACACTTTGTTTGATGCGATTTGGTGAAGAAATGAAGAAGATATGAGGATTGAAAGATTGGAGGAAGTGGGGCGCCGTTAGAGAGAAAGAGAGGAGTTTAGTTTCTGAAGTTAGAGAGAGAAAAGTCATATTTATAGTCAAGGATGACTGGTAATCGATTACAGCCTTCTATAATCAATTACAAGTGTGCTAAGTAACTGCCTAACTATCTCTGGTAATCAATTATAGATGCTGGTAATCGATTACACCACTTTTGTTCTCTAGTAATTGATTATAGGTGTTGGTAATCGATTACGTACCCTAAAAATATCAAATATGCAATGAAACAAAGATCATAGGCAATTGTATGGACTAGGAATCTAAGTCAGATTGGTCAATGTTGACTCCCCATTGCAGTTACTTTTTGTTCATTTATGTCTCAAAGAAATTTCAATGGGAGTTTACCGAAAAGCGCACTGGATCGTCAAGTATTTAAAATTAAAATGGATGAATCCGAGTATCAAACACAGGGAACTAATGCTAGCCTGAATTAAGTTCAGAATCAAAGCATTGTTGAGAAAACATGTATGAGTGATAATTTCAAATAGAATTTAAACTAAACTTTTATGCTAAAAACTATAAAATGCAAGGTAAATAAAATGACAACAATACATAGAAATGTTGGGTCTTTCTAACAAACAAGCTGATGCATAGAAATATATTTCTCTAATCATTCGTGTTCTTGTGTTCTATGTTGTAGCCTAAATTACTAAACCCTCGATCCCTCGTCAGACTGAATTAATCCAAGCTTCATCCTTAGATCCCTCTTGTTGGACTAGGCCCGATGTATACAACCCTCTTAGGTTTAGACTAACTTAAACTGAGTTTCATCCGCAGATCCCTCATTTAAGACTAGACTTAGCTCAAGTAGCTTATGAAAGTTTAGCCTAATTTAGCCTAAGCTTCATCCATAGATCCCTCATTTAAGACTAGGCCTAAACTAAATAGCATTATTGTAACAACATAATTAAAACCAAAACTTAATCCACAGATCCTTCATTTAAGACTAAGTTTCGATCTTGCATCAATCAAGTTCTAAGGCAACAGTATATTTCCTAATGCTATAGTCACCTAACTGTGCATACAAATGGGTGATCAGACCAAAAGCATACAAACATTAAGCATTGAATGAAGCATTGAACACAGAAAACACAATCAATTAGATATTATGTATATACATTAGTTGTTCATTAGAAATCCCCAACTAGGGTGTTTAGCCAGCCATTACAAAGAAACCTAACAATAAATGAGATTAAAAACAGAGAATGATAGTTTCTTACACAAGAAGGGGGATTCCTCCTCCTCTTCTCAGCATCTCACACTCACTCTCTACTCAATAATCTCTCTCAAATGACAAAACCTAGGCTTCAATGCATAGGATGTTCCTCTTTGCTGCTTCTAGGGCTCTTTTCCCAAAATAGGCACTGTGGAATGATGTGCACAAGTGTCTTCGAAAACTCTGTGCCCAGTCTCAAAAGGTGTACGTGTGTCTGTACCCTAATTTTGCACAAAACAGGCTTTAAATAGGCTCAAAATTCATGACCTTGCGCTTAGCGCCACCCTCGCGCTTAGCGCGAGTAAGTGGAATTAGGCTTAGCGCTAGTCTTGTGCTAAGCCTGGCTGAAGGCACCTGCTGCGCTTAGCACACTGATCTCGCGCCTAGCGCGCAACTTTGATGTTGATGCTCTGCCAGATTCTCCTTTACGCTTAGCGGTGGATATGCGCTTAGCCCAACTGCTACTTTTTGCATTTCAAAACTTAGCCTCTTTTTCACCTGAAAATGCATAGATTCCATCATTAAATCCAATGGAAATGTTCTAGAGACAGTGTTAACCATAAAACAAGATTTATTTACAAAATTTACTCCAAATAACCATAAATTGGGGGAACTTTACAAGCTTTGAAAAATGATTTCTATACAAAAGTTAGTCGTATAAAGCGACTAACAGTCAATAATTCCTAATTCTCTTCTAATATTAAAGAAGCTTTCTTTAGGCAGGGGTTTGGTAAAGATATCGGCCAATTGATTCTTTGTTTCAACAAATTCTAGTACACAATCACCCTTTAGAACATGATCTCTAAGAAATTGATGCCTAATTTCAATATGTTTTGTTCTAGAGTGCAGAATAGGATTTTTGGATAGGTTGATTGCACCGTATTGTCACAACGGATAGGAATATGATCAAGCATTAAACCATAATCAGAGAGTTGTTGTCTCATCCATAAGATTTGTGCACAACAACTTCCAGCAGAAATATATTCCGCTTCTATAGTTGATAAGGCAACACTATTTTGCTTTTTGTTATACCAAGATACTAGTGTTGAACCAATAAAGTGGCAAGTTCCACTAGTCATTATCCTTTTGACGACACTTAAGTGGGATTCTTTGGGATTGGCTTGATATCTAGCACATATGTCAACACTAAACATAATATTTGGTCTACTTGCTAATAAATAAAGAAGAGATTTGATCATACCTTTATATCTCTTTATATCTACTGATTGACCAACTTCCTCTTTATCCAAGTAGCAAGCAGTGCTCATAGGGGTGGCCATTTGTTTAGCATTTTCCATTACAAACCTCCTAAGCAATTCTTTGCAATATTTTTTTTTACTGATAAAAATTTCATTCTTGGTTTGTTTTATTTGTAGTCCAAGAAAGAAATTCAACTCACCCATCATGGACATTTCAAATTCACTTTGCATATCATTAAAGAATTCTTTGCACAAGGAATCATTAGTAGCACCAAAGATTATATCATCTACATAAATTTGAACTAAGAGAATATCATGCATTTTTCTTTTAAAGAAAAGTGTGGTATCAACCTTTCCTCTAGTGAATCCCTTTTCTAAAAGAAATTTGCTCAATCATTCATACCAAGCCCTAGGGGTTTGTTTTAAACCATATAGAGCCTTTTTCAATTTATAAACATGATTGAGCAAATCTTAATTTTCAAATCCAGGAGGTTGATCAACATACACTTCTTCTTGAATAAATCCATTTAAAAATGAACTTTTAACATTCATTTGATAAAGTTTGAAATTCATTATTGATGCAAAGGCAAGTAACATTCTAATAGCTTCAAGTCTAGCTACTAGAGCATAAGTTTCTTCATAATCTATTCCTTCTTCTTGGTTATATCCTTTAGCCACTAATCTAGCCTTATTAATAATGACTATTCCATGATCATCCAATTTATTTCTAAATACCTATTTAGTTCCAATAATTGGATGATCATTAAGTCTATCAACTAATTCCCATACTTGATTTCTTTCAAATTGATTTAATTCTTCTTGCATAGTAATAATCCAATATTCATCAATTATGGCTTTATTTATGTTTTTAGGTTCAATTAAAGAGACAAAAGCCATGTTATTGCATGCATCTTTAAGAGAGTGTTGAGTTATTACCCCTTTTGAGATGTCAACTATGATATTGTCAAGAGGGTGACACCTTGAAGTTCTCCACTCCCTTGGAAGATCCACATTTATTTGATTTTCTTTGGATTGAGAATCTTTGCTATTTCATTCTTCTTTGTTTTTGTGGACTTCTTCATGAATATGTGTATCTTCTAAAGTATCTGTAATGTCATCAAGTATATCCTTTCTTAGACTGAGTTAGTCTCATCAAAAGCAACATGAATTGATTCTTCAATAATAATAGTTCTTTTATTATATATTCTAAAAGCTTTACTAGTCGACTTACGGTTTTGAACACCAGTTACAGTGCGAAATAGATGTCCATTCGATGTTTTGATCAAATATACGAAAGGTACCGCAAGGGAGGGGCAAAAGGGTTGTTTTAGGGAGTTTTCTGGACCCTAGCTCGCCTGGGCCCCCAAATTGCTTAGGGGTGAAGGAACCAGCTCGCCTGGGCAAGCCATCTTACTTCAAGATGAAGCATCAGCTCGCCTGGCTGAGCTACCATAGTCCCAAATGCCCTCATTTCCTATAAATAGGCGTGAGGGAGGCTGAGGAAGTGGTCGGACCTTCAATGTTAAGAGAAATTGGAGAGAAATCAGAGAGAAGAAGGAGAAAGAAGAGAAAAACATGGCCATGGCGCTACCGAATTGCAACCATCATCGACTTCTACATCGTTCTTTGTTCGATGTTCTTCGTTCGCCATCCGATTAGTATTTGTTTTAAGTATTTGGATATGGTCTATGCACCCTTAGGGGTCCTCTTTGTTGCTTTGTGCATCTTCATCTCATTCTTCTACCATCAGTAATCTCTTTTCTTCTTGTAAATTAAATTTCAATCGGTCATTAATGTCGTAAATCATCTTTTCAAAGAGATTGAAAGTTAATGAAAAAAACCAAGATAAAATCAACATATAACTGAATTTTCTCCATTAAAGTCACTTGAGATCACTCAAGGTCCAACACCTTAATGGCCTCTTTTGGTTCTTGTTAGTTAAAATGAATCTTTCAAAAGCCTAAAATCAACTCAACACACAACTTTCTCACTTTAAAGAACTATGTAGGTTTGAATTCCTCATCACACTTGAGGATACGTAGGAGCAAAGGCACTCCCTTGTCGACCCCAAAAAGTAAAAAGATATAAAAAAGGGAAAATAAATAATTTTGAAGTCACGTTGCGCACACTCGATCAAAGGCTGTCAACCCTTGTGACGAGCGCGTGGGGTGCTAATACCTTCCCCATGCGTAAACAACTCCTGAACCCTTATTTTCAAAATTTCCAGACCTCTTTTTGGTTTTTCTAATGTTTTCCTTGAATAAACGTTGGTGACTACTCCCACGCATTTTCCTTTCTTGAAAGACGTAGTTTTGTTTCTCGCCTCGCCCTCTCATCTAAGGGTAGGTTGCGACAATTGGCGACTCCACTGGGGACTTGTTTGAGAGTTAAGCCATTCGATCAGTGTGCAATGTTTTATCATGACTTCTTCTTTATTTATGCTCCCTCTTCTCTTTTATCTTTTGTTTTGTTCATATTTTTTGTATAAACTGATGCAATCCTCCCTAGGAAGGGACCAATCACTAGAACCATGAGCAAGAGGCTCCAAGAAGATTGGGCTAGAGCTGCTGAAGAAGGCCCTAGGGTTCTCATGAACCTTAGGGTAGATTTCTGAGCCCATGGGCCAAGGTTGGGTCCAATTATCTTTGTACATATTAGACTAGGATGTCATTATATTTGGTCCTTGTATATAGGGCTCCATATTGTAGGTAGGGTACCCTAGAAATATAGGATTTTTCAGCCCTTGTATTTTTTGGGCACCTAGACTAGTTTTTGTATTAGGGGTAGTTTTGTAATTTCACATGCACTAAGTGGATATTTGATGTGTGTGGTTGGAAATAAATTTAATTGAATTGGTAGAAGCCCAATCCAATTAAATTTTAGAGGGGGAGGTGAGCATTTGCTTACTACACCCCATTGCCACATCATATAGTCACACTTTGTGCATGTCCTTCATGCTTTTCATGCCTCATAACACCTAAGCACACTTAGTGGAGAATCTTGTAATTGATCTTGGATTAGTGGGCTGAACCATAACTAAAATTCACTAATCATAATTAGTGAAATTTTGGCTCCAAAGTTTGGCTCCACAAATTCAATTTCAAATTCAAGTGAAATTTGAATTTCCCTCCAATTTTGTGTGACACTTAGGCTATAAATAGAGGTCATGTGTGCGTATTTTTTTCAACTTTGATCATTTGAATATTAACTTCAGATTTCAGAGCTCCTTTTGAGCACAAAATTTCGTGCTATTCTCTCCCTCTCCCTTCATTCATCTCCTTCTTCCTCCAAGCTCTTATCCATGGCCTCCTATGGTGGTGAGCTTCTTCTAGACTCATCTTCTCCTTGAAGTGGCGTCTCCTCTCTCTCTTCCTTCTCCATTCCGCTGCCATTTATCTTCCAAGAAGCAAAGGAATCCATTGATGAAGAAGATCCTAGGCCTACAAGCTCCAATGGAGCTTGCATCATGTGGTATCAAGAGCATCTTCATCTAGGTGATGTTCTTTTGCTTCCTCTATCTTTTTGTTCGGTGAATTCTCTTTAATTCCTTGTTCTTCATCTTATTCTCCATGTATATCCTCCATTGTCTTGTGGTTTGGTGCTGTTTAGAGTAGATTAAAAAAAAAATAAACCGATTAAATCTTAGATCTACACTTGTTCTTGCATTTCTATGGTTCAAAATTTGTAGATCTACTCTTGAATCTTGTTTTTGTGTTGATTTTAGGTTCTATCAATTTTCATTCATAATATTCTTGTGCTGAACCATTAGATCTAAATTTTGTTCCAAAATATTGATTACAAAAAAAAACACAAAAATCTAAGTGTAAATCACTTAATCCATGTTGTCTTAGAGTCATGTTTAGTCATAGTAATTGTCGCATTATGTTCTAAGTTTGTGTTGAATTTTATTTTGTTAATTGAATTCTAGATACATTTGTTCATGTATTCTTGTCATTCTTAGCCTATCTTTTGAATTTTGAGTCTAATTCATGCATGTTATTTAGTTCATAACATGTTCTAAATCAATTCCTAGAAATAGTCTTGTTCTTGAACTTTTTTTTTGCTTTCTAAGTTTCCTACATGATGCCTATGATGAAGTTGAGTTGTGGTGCTGAGTTGTGGCTGGATTTGTGAATCAAAATAAGTCTTAAGCTCTCTTTAATTGTGTTATTCAAGATAATTGAGCATAAGCAAACACAAATTGTAACTATCCAAGCCTTAAGCAACATAAACACTACTCTTGATTTCTAGGTTGAAATCGCTGGTGCTGGCAGCTTGAACATACGAACTTGTATAAATTACTGGGAATTGGTCACTAAGTTTTTTGAGCTGAAACTTTTACTGAATTTTCTAGACATCTGGACGAAAATTATAAAAAAAGAACCAAGCGATTTGGATTAAAGTAAAAAAATAAGAAAAATCTCACAAGTTGGCAGAAAAATCAGTGTCCAGGAAAAAAAAAAGTGAAAGGAAAGTGTGCTTGTTGTTTTGGCTCAAAATTTGTTCTATAATTGGTGCCTATTTTATACCAATCCTAGTTCTGAAATTTCAATTGAAAATTATTGTGAAAACAAGTGCCAAAACTAGAGGTTTCTTGAGTCTTTTTTTTTTTTTTAGAGTTTTTCTACTCTACTCTAGAGCCATTCTAGGTTTCTCTTTGAGTCCTAGCTTGCTTTTTTGTGCTTTTCATTGCTTTAGTTGTTGAATAATCCTTGGAAATTTGTCTTGTTAAAACTCTATTGGTTTAGCTTTCATTTCATTTTTTTTTTTGGTCTTTGGTTATTGCTTGTCTCTTTGTTTCCTTGCTTGTGAGTTGCCATATAGGGAATTGGAAAGGAGGATTGGTGCCATATCTTGAAGAATTTGAGTCAAGAAGCAAGGGGCCAACCACCTTAAGAGCTATTGGACTAAGAAGCACTCCAAATTGAGTGAAACACTAAAGAGAGAATAGCCACCACAATTGAGGACTTTTTTCTTTGTAATTTTGTAATTGGCAATTTCCTTTGCTTTCAAATTTTGTAACAAAAAGGCCTTTCATTGGAAGTAAGTTGGGAGCCTCCGCTAGGTCACCCTACTTCCATTTGTGTGTAATAATTTTAGGCAATTTTCCCTTAGGATAGTGAGTGTTTTGTTGGGAACCTTAAATGAGGTCATCCAAACACTCTTAGGATCCGCCTAGTTTGCATTTCTTGCACTTTAATTTCTTGCTTACTTTCATAGCTTATTTCCTTTACCCTCCATTGTCAAACCGCCTAGATAGCTTTCCTTTTACCAATTAGTTTTTACCTTATCTTTCACACCTTTTTTAGTGTTTATTTTGGCTAGTTTCAACCATAGTTTCTTTTACCTTTTTTTCAAACCCCCAACAAGAAAGAACCATAACTTAGGAACCAACATGAGTCTTCATTCTTCATCTAGTGTTAATGGTGAGGGTTCTACTCCTAAGGACCCCTTGTATAAGATATTAGATGAGTTGAGATCCCTTAAGTTGTGGAAAGAAAAACAAGAGAGAAAAGAAAAAGGTAAAAAAAGAGTGGAAGAAATAAGTCAAGATGAAAGAGAGAAAATAAGAGAGGAAGAAAGAAGAAAAATAATGAAAGAAATGAAAAGAGAAAAACATGCCTCCTATAGTAGTCATGACTCTTGCAAGAGTTTAAGTGAAGAACTTAGCGACTATTATAGAGGGCGTCATAGTTCACATACTAAACATCACTCCCAAAGAAGAGAAAAGGATAGAAGGCCTCAAGAGGTTAACATTAGCCTCCCATATTTCCACGGAAAAGATAATGTTGAGGCCTACTTAGATTGGGAAATGAAGGTTGAACAACTCTTTGCTTGCCATCATATTAGCGAAGAGAGAAAAGTTCCATTGGCTACCCTTAGCTTTCAAGGGTATGCCCTCTATTGGTGGACTTCCCTTGTTAAAGAACGAAGGATTCATGAGGATCCTCCAGTAGAGTATTGGAATGATCTTAAGAGTGCCCTTAGGAAGAGGCACATTCCCTCCTACTATGAAAGGGAGCTTATGGACAAGCTCCAAAGGCTTAGACAAGGGAGTATGAGTGTTGAAGAATATAGACAACAAATGGAACTACTCCTTTTAAGAGCTGGACTTAGGGAGGAGGAAAGAACAAGCATAGCTAGGTTCCTTAGTGGGCTCAATATGGAAGTGAGGGACAAGGTTGAACTCCTTCCATATAGGGACCTAGATGAGCTAGTCCAACTTTGTATAAGAGTGGAGCAACAACTTAAAAGAAAGCCTTCTTCAAAATCTTATGGCTCTCACTCTTATCCAAGGAAGGACCAAGCCCATGGAATTTTAGGGGCTGCACCTTCAAAACCCAAGGAAGATAAGGGTAAGACCATAGAGAAATACACCCCTAAGACTAGTTCCCAAGAAAGGACTAGCAACATTAAATGCTTCAAATGTCTTGGGAGAGGTCACATTACCTCTCAATGCCCCACAAAGAAAACCATGATCATGAGGGGTCAAGACATTTATAGTAGTCAAGAGGAGACTACTTCTTTCCCTTCCTCTAGTGGAAATGAAGATGAAGTAAGGGGTGAAGAGTCTAGTGAGGAAGTCTACCATCATGAAGAAGGTGACCTCTTAATGGTTAGAAGGCTCCTTGGAGGTCAATCTTGTGATCTATCTCAATCCCAAAGAGAGAACATCTTTCATACAAGATGCAAAATTTTAGATAAAACTTGTTCTCTCATTGTGGATAGTGGATCTTGTTGCAATTGTTGTAGCACAAGATTAGTTTCCAAGTTGAACCTCACTATCATTCCCCACCCAAAACCTTATAAACTTCAATGGCTCAATGAGCAAGGGGAAATGATAGTTAACCAACAAGTGAAGGTACCTTTCTCCATTGGGACATATAAGGATGAAGTTAATTGTGATATAGTTCCCATGGAGGCAGGACATATTCTGTTAGGAAGGCCGTGGCAATTTGATAGGAAGATCATTTATAATGGCCTAACTAATGAGATTAGCCTCACCCATCTTGGCACTAAATTTGTGTTGCATCCTCAAACACCTTCACAGGTGGCCAAAGATCAACTAACTATGAAAGATAAGAGGGATGAGGAAGAAAAATTAGAAAAACAAAAGAAAAAGAAGGATAGTAAGGTCTTGTCTTCAAAGGCCAGGGGGAAGGAAAAAGAGGGAAAGGATTCCTCCAAGAAGATTGTTAAGAAGGAAAATCATTTTGCAACAAAAGGTGATATTAAAAGAGCACTCCTTCTTAAACAATCTTTCTACCTTCTCCTATCAAGGGAAACATCCCTTAGCACTGCCACAATTCCTACATTTGAGACCTTACCCCCAAAGGTCCAAGAACTCTTACATGAATTTGGTGATATATTTCCCAAAGAAATACCCCCTGGGCTACCTCCTTTAAGGGGAATAGAACACCAAATAGATTTAGTCCCAGGAGCAAGCCTTCCTAATAGGTCAGCCTATAGGACTAACCCTCAGGAGACTAAGGAGATAGAGTCTCAGGTTAAAGAATTGTTGGAGAAGGGCTGGGTCCAAGAGAGCCTAAGCCCATGTGCTGTGCCAGTGTTGTTGGTGCCCAAAAAGGATGGTACGTGGAGAATGTGTACAGATTGCAGGGCCATCAACAACATCACTGTAAATTATAGGCACCCCATTCCTAGACTTGATGATCTGCTTGATGAGTTGCATGGTGCCAATATCTTTTCAAAAATTGATCTTAAAAGTGGTTATCACCAAATCAGGATGAAAAAGGGTGATGAGTGGAAAACTGCTTTCAAGACCAAGTTTGGTTTGTATGAATAGCTAGTGATGCCTTTTGGGCTCACTAATGCACCAAGCACCTTTATGAGGCTTATGCATCATGTCTTAAGGGATTTCATAGGTAGATTTGTAGTTGTTTATTTTGATGATATTTTAGTGTATAGTAGGAGCCTAGATGATCACTTAGGACATCTCAGACAAGTTCTTTCAGTCCTTAGGAAAAACACCCTCTATGCAAATATAGAGAAGTGTACCTTTTGTGTAGATAATATAGTTTTCTTAGGTTTTGTAGTTGGTAGAAATGGGGTCCAAGTGGAACCTGAGAAAATCAAGGCCATCCAAGAATGGCCCACCCCAAAAAGTGTGGGAGATATTAGGAGCTTCCATGGGTTAGCAAGCTTCTATAGAAGGTTCGTTCCTAATTTCTCTACAATTGCATCACCTCTCAATGAGCTGGTGAAGAAGAATGTGGCATTTACCTGGGGTGAAAAACAAGAGCAAGCCTTTGCTTTGCTCAAAGAAAAGCTTACTAAGGCATCTGTTCTAGCTCTTCCTGACTTTTCTAAAACTTTTGAGCTAGAATGTGATGCCTCTGGAGTGGGAGTTGGAGTTGTATTGTTACAAGGTGGGCACCCTATTGCTTATTTTAGTGAAAAACTTCATAGTGCCACCCTCAACTACCCCACCTATGATAAAGAGCTTTATGCCTTAATAAGAGCCCTCCAAACTTGGGAACATTACCTTGTTTCCAAGGAATTTGTCATTCATAGTGATCATCAATCACTTAAGTACATTAGAGGGCAAAGCAAGTTAAACAAGAGGCATGCAAAATGGGTAGAGTACCTAGAGCAATTTCCATATGTTATCAAATACAAAAAGGGAAAAACAAATGTGGTAGTTGATGCCCTCTCTAGGAGACACACGTTGTTTTGCTCCCTAGGAGCTCAAATTTTAGGATTTGATAATATTAGGGACTTGTATGCTTTAGATGAACATTTCTCTCCCATTTATGAGAGTTGTGGGAAAAAGGCCCAAGATGGATTCTATTTGGCTGAGGGGTATTTGTTCAAAGAGGGAAAGCTTTGCATACCCCAAGGATCCATTAGGAAATTACTTGTGAAAGAGAGCCATGAGGGTGGGCTCATGGGCCACTTTGGGATAGACAAGACCCTTGTCTTACTCAAAGAAAAGTTTTATTGGCCCCATATGAAGAAAGATGTCCATAAGCATTGCACTAGGTGTGTGGCTTGTTTACAAGCCAAGTCTAGGGTGATGCCTCATGGGCTATACACACCCTTACCCATCCCATCTGCACCTTGGGTAGACATTAGTATGGACTTTGTCCTTGGGCTTCCTAGAACCCAAAGAGGTGTAGACTCTATCTTTGTGGTGGTGGATAGGTTTAGCATGATGGCACACTTTATACCATGCCACAAGGTGGATGATGCTTCCCACATCTCAAAACTCTTTTTCAGGGAAGTTGTGAGACTCCATGGTTTGCCTAGGACCATTGTGTCAGATAGAGATGCTAAGTTCCTTAGCCACTTCTGGAAAACCTTATGGGCTAAGTTAGGAACTAAACTTCTTTTCTCTACCACTTGTCATCCACAAACTGATGGGCAAACAGAGGTAGTGAATAGGTCTTTATCCACCCTTTTAAGGGCTCTTCTGAAAGGCAACCATAAGTCTTGGGATGAGTATCTTCCTCATGTAGAATTTGCCTACAACAGGGGGGTTCATAGAACCACCAAGCAGTCCCCTTTTGAGGTTGTCTATGGGTTCAATCCCCTAACACCGTTAGACCTCATTCCCCTCCCACTGGACACTTCTTTTATACATAAAGAAGGGGAATCTAGGTCAGAATTTGTAAAGAAGATGCATGAGAGGGTTAAGAACCAAATAGAGAACCAAACAAAGGTGTATTCAACTAAAGGCAATAGAGGAAGAAAAGAGCTAGTTCTTAATGAGGGTGACTGGGTTTGGCTCCATCTTAGGAAGGATAGATTCCCTACTAAAAGGAAATCCAAGCTTAGCCCTAGAGGGGATGGACCTTTTCAGGTTTTGGAGAGGATCAATAACAATGCCTATAGGTTGGACCTCCCAGAAGAGTATGGAGTCAGCACCACTTTTAACATTTCTGATTTAACTCCTTTTGCAGGTGGAGCTGATATTGAGGAGGAGGAACTAACAGATTTGAGGTCAAATCCTCTTCAAGGGGAAGGGGATGATGCAATCCTCCCTAGGAAGGGACCAATCACTAGAACCATGAGCAAGAGGCTCCAAGAAGATTGGGCTAGAGCTGCTGAAGAAGGCCCTAGGGTTCTCATGAACCTTAGGGTAGATTTCTGAGCCCATGGGCCAAGGTTGGGTCCAATTATCTTTGTACATATTAGACTAGGATGTCATTATATTTGGTCCTTGTATATAGGGCTCCATATTGTAGGTAGGGTACCCTAGAAATATAGGATTTTTCAGCCCTTGTATTTTTTGGGCACCTAGACTAGTTTTTGTATTAGGGGTAGTTTTGTAATTTCACATGCACTAAGTGGATATTTGATGTGTGTGGTTGGAAATAAATTTAATTGAATTGGTAGAAGCCCAATCCAATTAAATTTTAGAGGGGGAGGTGAGCATTCGCTTACTACACCCCATTGCCACATCATATAGTCACACTTTGTGCATGTCCTTCATGCTTTTCATGCCTCATGACACCTAAGCACACTTAGTGGAGAATCTTGTAATTGATCTTGGATTAGTGGGCTGAACCATAACTAAAATTCACTAATCATAATTAGTGAAATTTTGGCTCCAAAGTTTGGCTCCACAAATTCAATTTCAAATTCAAGTGAAATTTGAATTTCCCTCCAATTTTGTGTGACACTTAGGCTATAAATAGAGGTCATGTGTGCGTATTTTTTTCAACTTTGATCATTTGAATATTAACTTCAGATTTCAGAGCTCCTTTTGAGCACAAAATTTCGTGCTCTTCTCTCCCTCTCCCTTCATTCATCTCCTTCTTCCTCCAAGCTCTTATCCATGGCCTCCTATGGTGGTGAGCTTCTTCTAGACTCATCTTCTCCTTGAAGTGGCGTCTCCTCTCTCTCTTCCTTCTCCATTCCGCTGCCATTTATCTTCCAAGAAGCAAAGGAATCCATTGATGAAGAAGATCCTAGGCCTACAAGCTCCAATGGAGCTTGCATCATAAACTTTGTTATGTTATTGTGTTTGGTGTGTGTCTGTCTATCTATTACATTTGTAGCTAGAATTATTTTTGTTCTAGACACACAAGGCATCTACACCTTTGCACACACATTGAGATATTAGGCCCTATACCCGAGTCTATGTGAGCCATAAGGAGTGGAGGTCGATCTGTGGTCATGATGGGTCTCCGACTCGCTTGATAACAGTGAAGCCTCATCTAGAGTTTTCCTCTTTAGCTGATGCATTGTCACTGATAGTCCCTATCACCATAATGTATTATCTAAGAGGATGATATCTCTAGAGACTGGTAAGGTTACATGAAAGTACCCTTGGGAGATATCACTAGAAGTGGACTTTTGGATCCTTTCCATTAGGTTCCTGAATTAGGGGGCACATAGCAAACTCACTATGGCTTGTTCCTTGATCACATCATGCATCTCTTCATGACATCGTAATGGACATATCATTCTTGCATTTATCATTTATCATATTCATGCATTGCATTTGCATAATTCATTGCATTTTCATACATCTTCATTTAGCATGCTTTTGTTTTGCCAACTGGATACATTCTATTTTCATCGTTCACGTGTTATGTTCACTCATGCATGATCCTTGCATTTTCCTCTGCAAAAAAGAAAATAAACAAAAACAAAAAAGAACAAAAAGAAAGTCACAATGAAGAATGAAAGTTTACACCACATTCTTAGTTACATGTATTGGGTACCATGATGATAGTTATAAACAAACCATGTTGGGATTATACACTCATTTCTCTTAAAAAATGATTGAAAATCATATGAACATGGTACCTAATGCATGGATAGAAGACTCTAAGAAGATTGGGCAAGAGACGGAAGAGAAGGCCCTAGGGTTCTCATAAGCCTTAGGGTAGATTTTGGGCCTATGAGCTAAGTATGAGCCCACTTATCTTTGTACATATTAGATTAGGATTTCATTATTTTTGGGCCTTGTATTTAGGGCTCCATAATGTAGGTAGGGTACCCTAAAAATGTAGGATTTTTCAGCCCTTGTATTTTAGAGCACCTAGACAAGTTTTTGTATTAGGGGTAGTTTTGTAATTTTTCATGCATTTAGTGAATATTTGATGTATGTGTTGGGAAATAAATTTAATTGAATTGGGAGAAGCCCAATCCAATTAAATTTTAGAGGGGGCTACACCCCATTGCCACATCATATAGTCACACTTTGTGCATGTCATTCATGCTTTACATGCCTCATGACACCTAAGCACACTTAGTGGAGAATCTTGGACTTGATCTTGGATTAGTGGGCTGAATCATAGCCAAAATTCACTAATCATAATTAGTGAAATTTTGGCTCCAAAATTTGGCTCCACAAATTCAAGTGAAATTTGAATAAAAATTTTCCCTCCAATTTTGTGTGACACTTAGGCTATAAATAGAGGTCATGTGTGTGTATTTTTTCAACTTTGATCATTTGAGAATTACACTTCAAAGTTTAGACCTCTTTTGAGGCACAAAATTTCTAGCTCCTTCTCTCCCTCTCTCTCCACTCATCTTTTCCTACCTTCAAGCTCTTATCCATGGTTTCCTCTGGTGGTGAGCTTCTTCTTGACTCATCTTCTCCTTGAAGTGGTGTCTCTAATCATCTTTTTCCTTCTTCATTCCACTGCCATTAAACTTCAAGAAGAAAAGCACTTCATTGATGAAGAAGATCCAAGGCCTACAAGCTCCGCATGGAGCTACATCACTTCGGGCTTTTGATGTTGGTCTCATTATTACATTTGTCATGCATAGCATAAGTATGCCCTAATCATTCATCTCTATGATATGTTGTCGAAATATTGACAATCAAAATTTCTATTCCTTGGATTATGGGGTCAAGTATGGAAGTAACCAGCTTACAAAACTTTGGGGCAAAAGATGGATCGACTTAACATAGCTTCTTTGGCTACTGCCAACACATGGTTGAGCTAAAATAATTTACAAAAAAAACTAGGGACTATTGATATCCATGTTTTATTTCCAATTGCACTTTGACTCCGACAAGATGTAATGAACAATGTTGTTTTAATGAAAATCTGAATTGATTCGACCCTATGTTCTACTGAATGTCCTGTGTAAAATTTGCAATACTTCAACAATGTATCATTCACATACATCCATGGTTTTTTCTTTTTGGTTGCATTGCTCAACACATTTTTTCAATGAAATCAGAACTGTAATCATTGTAATCAAAAGGAACGAACGTGCTTTACTGTGCCCTTACCAAACGCATGTTAGAGCTAGAGTAATGAGTGAAATAGAGGAGGTGCAAGAGCAGATGAAGGCTGACATGGAGGCCATAAAAAAGCAAATGACCACAATGATGGAGGCCATGATGAGTATGAGAAAAATGATGGAGGTTAACATGGCTACAGTCGTTGCCGCAAGTACTGCCATTGAGGTGGACCCGACTCACCCATACGGCCTCAATCAAGTAAATCCTCCAATCTCGGATATGGTAGGGTAGGGAGGCGAAGTGTTAGGAAGTACGGGCGGTCCCCATTTTGTGCAAATTCAGAACAAGCATTCCTTGCCACCATATGGCTTTCCTCCCAACTATACGCCACCCAATGTTGCACACACTCCCGATGAGAATGTCGACAACTCCACACCCATGCCCCTTGAAAGCCAACAACCCCAATCTGATCATGCACATGCCTATCAACCCCTGGGGGAGACACATGAAGCACCCCAAGACCCTATTCTAGTTGACTTTGAGCCTCACCTCGGATATGTCACTAAGGGGCAGGCGTTTTGTGGCATACCCCTGCCAAACACTTTGGGGGGACCTCAGTATCGCCCACAACCACAACCCTTGCATTTTGCAATGGGAAAAGTCCCTCTTGCTATGTGGAAAGGTAGAAATTTGATCATATAGAGGAAAGGCTGAGGGTCATTGAAGGAGGCAGAAATTATGCCTTTGCTGACATGGCAGAGTTGTGCCTAGTGCCCAATGTGGTCATTCCTCTGAAGTTCAAGGTGCCGGATTTTGATAAGTACAAGGGGACTACTTTGCCCCAAGAATCACCTAGTACACAAATCTGGAATCCTCCTGAGTCCATTCCTGGAAGGACCTAATGGTTACCTTCACTAGGCAGTATCAGTACAATTCTGATATGGCTCCGGATAGAATGCAGCTACAAAATATGTGTAAGAGGGAGCATGAATCTTTCAAAGAATACGCCCAAAGGTGGAGGGATCTGGTATCTCAAGTAGTGCCCCCAATGATGGAGAAGGAAATGATAACAATGATAGTAAACACGTTACTGGTGTTCTACTATGAGAAGATGGTGGGTTACATGCCTTTAAGCTTTGCCGATTTAGTGTTCACTAGCGAAAGGATCGAAGTGGGTCTGAGAAGAGGCAAATTTGATTATCTTGCTTTGATGAATAGGAAACCTGGGGCAAATGGACAGAATAAGAAGGAGGGAGGAACCCATGTTGTGACTGGCGTTCCTACATGGCCAAATTTCCCACTAGCTCAACAATATCAATACTCAGCCAATATCATCCCTTCTCATTACCCACCACCCTATTAGCCAAGAACACCCAATCATCCACAAGGGCCACCCCTAAATCAGCCACAAAACCCGCCTGCTGCACATCCGATACCAAACACCACCCTTAACACGAACCAAAACACCAACCAAGGAAGGAATTTTCCAGAAAATAAGCTTGTAGAATTCACTCCAATTCCGGTGTCGTATGCTAACTTACTCCCTTATCTATTCAATAATGCAATGGTAGCCATAATCCCAGCAAGGATTCCTCAACCTCCACTTTCCCGAGGATACAACTCGAATGCAACATGTGCCTATCATGGAAGAGTTCAGGGGCATTCCATTGAGCATTGTATGACCCTAAAACATAAGGTGCAAAGTCTAATTGATGCAGGCTGGCTAAAATTCGAGGAAGGCAATTTCTTGTGAATTCTGACATTTGTCAAGTGACACTATGCGTGGGGCAATTTGAAGGTTGTTGTTAGATGTCTCCAATGACTCATTAGGATTTTCAAGTTTATGCCATTACTGTAAACAACAGTCACAATGCTAATGAAATGGATAAATTTGAAGTCCTTGCCTTTCATTCTCTCACAATTACATCTTTGCGTATTTAATTAACATTCACTAGAATGTGAATGTACGTTGTTGGTTTGTTTGCTCAACTGACATGCGCTCGTCAGTTGATCTCCAAGTTTGTTGAATCAGAAATTGCTCATTCTACACATTTGGTAGGGGTGTCGTAAACGACGAGTAAAGTTCAAAACAAAAAGAAAAAAATGTTCAATTGAATGCGTTACAAATAAGGAGTACAGACATTCATGTGACCTCATTTTATCATTCTTAAAGGTTGTCTTTTGAGAGAAAAGTGAGTTGTCAAGAACAAGAGTCATTCAACTTAATCTGTCAATTGAAAATCCTGTAAATATTTCTCGTCCTTGAAAATTCATTTTCGAGTACCTGCACAGTTTCTTTCTTTTTTACTTGCTACAAGGTGATGACAAAGGACACGAATTGATACCTCAGAGCCCTACACTGGGGCAATGAAAGGCATCATGCATAAGCCTCAAGAAAACCTAAGGGTAGATCAGTAGTTCTCACTTGGTAGGTTGAAAACCCAAAAGGGCAGCCTAAGCAAAAGTTAGGGTTAACAAAAAAAATATATGATAAAAAGGATAAAAAAATAAAAAGAAGAAAGAATAAGGAGCGTGTTTATCAAAGATTTTGTCCCAAAACCTAAACTACAAAAAGATCTAAGTCAAGATTTGAAATGACACATGGTCGTGCTTCAATATCCCAAACTCTAATTTATCTCTTGCTACCCCCTCCGAGCCAAAGCATGTTTGTTTTCCAAAAGCAACACAAAAAACAACAAAAACAAAATAGAAACCCTGAGTAGGAACCACCACTAAATCGGCGAGAAGAGAAATGCAAACAACACATGCATGAAGTTGGGCAACAATGAAAAGAAAAAGAAAATAAAATCAGCCAAAAGAGAGTGAAGAAAAAGAGAGATAAAGATCTCCAAATTTTACAAGGAAGGCACAAAAGTGCAATAAGGATTAATGTATAAGGCAAAAGGAATAGAGCCCAACCCAAGAGTAGAAATGAACAAAAGTACAAGAAAGACTCTCAAGGTACCTACTCAATATAACCCTCAAACACTCTTTGAGCCTCTCTAATCCTTTCTTTCATAGCCCTCTTACCCCTGACCATGTTACAAGCCCAATAAAGCCCATGTGGATCAAGGAATGACTAATTTTGCTTTTAAGTTAGGATTCTAGAATGAAACCTGCACACGCTTTTGATTGTTGAGAAAAGTATATATATAAGAATCCTCGAGGTTTCGCACTTGCACATTTGAGAAGAAAACTCATTCAACCAAGAGCTTGTGGAAAATACCCAAAGACAATTTTGATAGTAGGGTACATCTGACTGATGTTAGACGCTCGTGCAGACTCCTTAGGATTCCTTTTGAATCCAAGGGTAGCTTTGTTATATAAATTCTTTTGGGATCAGCCCAGGTCATCTAGTTTCAGCGGGACCGACAGACCCTTGTCATCACTCTACGATCTTAAATCAGGAAAGTTTCACTTGGTCACATACCAAACTGTGACAAACGGCTCCATTTCCATCACTCCAAAATTGTCAAGTTACTAAATCAAACAAAACATATACTCTGAGGGAGTCCCCAAAGAGATTGCAAAAAGATAGGATGAGGTCTCATGAGTTATCACGTCTTTTAGAAATAGACAGTCAATCTGTGTTTTCCACAAAAAAAAAATAAAAATCAAAATCACAAAAATAGGAAAGAATGTCATGAGCATTACACAATTTTCATGATTCAAAACCTTTTGCATTACTAGCATTTCAAGGTGAAGGTTGCATGCATCTACATCCCAAAACTCATGTTCATATTAGGCTATAAGTGCGTAGATTTCTCTTTATATACCAATTTCCCAAATCTAATCCTTTAAGTTTAGGATGAGAGGCCCTCTCAAAGAATCAATCTCTTGCTTTCTCATAAGGTTGAGCCTGTGGCGTCCCTAAATTAATGACTGGTTTAATAGTAATAATTTAAATAACAAAAACCATGGTAAATTTTTTTTCTTCTTTTTCTTTTTCATTTCTTTCTCTTTTCACCATAACTAGGTTTAGAAGGAAAATCCTCACTACAGAGTCCTGAATGGCCAGTTCACAACTCTATTCGGAGTCATTTCTTTCTTACCGCTCATAATCTCTAAACTATTTTGCTGTTTCAAAAGGAAGAATGTACCAGCCATTACTTTAGGTCGTCACATGAAAATAAAAGAATAAAATACGGTCGATAAACTCTTTTACAAATAAAGTTGCTAATGCTTTCTTTTCAAATAACAAGATCGATCATAAATGCATTCATCATTTAAAGCTGTCCAAAATATGGGAGTTTTACAAAATACATAGTGTCATCCAGAGCAAAGGTGTTCATAGTGGTGGCTTCAGCCACATGTATACAATCATCAAATTCCTATACATCAGGTCTACCCATACTGATGCAAGCTCCATTGGAGCTTGTAGGCCTAGGATCTTCTTCATCAATGGATTCCTTTGCTTCTTGGAAGATAAATGGCAGCGGAATGGAGAAGGAAGAGAGAGAGGAGACGCCACTTCAAGGAGAAGATGAGTCTAGAAGAAGCTCACCACCATAGGAGGCCATGGATAAGAGCTTGGAGGAAGAAGGAGATGAATGAAGGGAGAGAGAGAGAGAAGAGCACGAAATTTTGTGCTCAAAAGGAGCTCTGAAAAATCTGAAGTTAATATTCAAATGATCAAAGTTGAAAAAAATACACACACATGACCTCTATTTATAGCCTAAGTGTCACACAAAATTGGAGGGAAATTCAAATTTCACTTGAATTTGAAATTGAATTTGTGGAGCCAAACTTTGGAGCCAAAATTTCACTAATTATGATTAGTGAATTTTAGTTATGGTTCAGCCCACTAATCCAAGATCAATTACAAGATTCTCCACTAAGTGTGCTTAGGTGTCATGAGGCATGAAAAGCATGAAGGACATGCACAAAGTGTGACTATATGATGTGGCAATGGGGTGTAGTAAGCAAATGCTCACCTCCCCCTCTAAAATTTAATTGGATTGGGCTTCTACCAATTCAATTAAATTTATTTCCAACCACACACATCAAATATCCACTTAGTGCATGTGAAATTACAAAACTACCCCCAATACAAAAACTAGTCTAGGTGCCCAAAAATACAAGGGCTGAAAAATCCTATATTTCTAGGGTACCCTACCTACAATATGGAGCCCTATATACAAGGACCAAATATAATGACATCCTAGTCTAATATGTACAAAGATAATTGGACCCAACCTTGGCCCATGGGCTCAGAAATCTACCCTAAGGTTCATGAGAACCCTAGGGCCTTCTTCAGCAGCTCTAGCCCAATCTTCTTGGAGCCTCTTGCTCATGGTTCTAGTGATTGGTCCCTTCCTAGGGAGGATTGCATCATAGAGGTTGCCACATATTTCACCTAGAATACACTTTTTTTATTTAGTTATTATTTTTATGCTTTGTTAGCCTAATTGCTCCATGTAGGCACTAATTCTATTTTATGGCTTTTTGTGAAGTGTCTCAAAGTTTATTTCTTTCATCTCTTTACAGTCTTATATGTTTCCATTGTGTGCAATGTTTTACCTAAAAAAATAAAATTTATTGTTGTATCAATCTTTTTATGCTAATTCTTGGTTAAATTAATTTCCAACTTTTCATTTCCACATCTTTTAGATGTTGTATTTGTTTTTAACTTTTTGTAAAACAAAATTAACTTCATCATTAGTTATTATTATTTTTAAATTTGTTAATCACATGCAATTTTCATTACTAGAACTTCTTTTTCAAGCATTTCTTCTAATTTTCATGCATTCCTTTTTAGAGTAATGACAACGAAGCAAAAACTTACGTCTTGGATATGTATGTCTATTGTCTCCCTCTTTTCTGCTAAACTTTTATATTGACATGTATTCTCAATCTCACCCTCTTTGATAGAATCACAAACTTCCAAGTAAAATAAAATGAGTAAAATATTATTGCTTATAAATTTGGTGTAAAAGTATAAAATTTGAATGTCTCATTAGAAAGCAATAAACCTAATTTATTCAAAACCAATCATAAGAAAAACCACAAACATATAAATAATCCAAAATTGGATATCTAAAGTTTCAAAATGACATAATGATAAGCAACTAAAACCATTACCAACTAATTAAGTTTCAAAATGACATACTAACTTAAACCTTGAAATCCAGTATCTTCTAGTCTCAACATGACCTCAACCTTAAAAACCGTCAAATCCAATACCACATTAAAAAGAATAAACAAAAAATACTAAAAGACCATTAATCTTGAAAGATCAAATTTGGACAAGATTCTTCCTTTTTGCATCAACTGACTCCCAATTCTTAAATGTCTTTTGAACAACTCCATCCTTTATTTCATTGTAAGAATCCAGGACCAAATCAATGGCAGGACACATCCTCATGTTAGGTGTCACAACGTGCCCTTCGCGGGCGATCGAGGCGAGGCTCACGGGTGCGCTTTCCAAAGGAGGAAAGATGCGCGGAGTCGCCACCAACGTTTATTTGTGGAAAACGTCGGGAAAACCGAAGGAAACCGGTCAAAATGAAAATTCTAAGTTCGGGAGTTGTATTTACGTTTGAGGAAGGTATTAGCACATCTCACGTTTGTCTCAAAGGACAACAACCTATTTTTTAGAATTGTGGAATTGTGTTATCTTAACTTTTATTTCTTTTTATTTTTTGAGGTCGACAAAAGCGGGGCTTTTGCTCCTACGTACCCTCCATCGAAGAGGAAATCAGACCTACGTAGTTCTTTCTTATGCGTGAATCAAGTGATTCTTTTTACTTGAAGGGTGATCATTTTAAGGCGTTGGACCTTAAAAATGATCCATTTTACTTGGTAAGAAACTGAAATGATAAACTTTCAAAAACCCTATTTTTGCGGACGAGCTTGACTAGGCGAGTTGAATTTAGCCTTAGTTTCACTTTAGTTATTAGTCAATTCAATTAAGAATGACAAATCCCAAAGAGAAAACGTCCGATTGATTTTTCGCTTTATTTTACTAAAAGGAATTTTTTGATTATTTTATTATTATTTTACCTCTTTTTTTATTTCCAACGTGGTTACGGCACGACCGAACGGTCGGAATTCATTTTAACAGAAATTAACGGATGATACAATTCAAATGATCGGTGGAAATTTATTTTATTTTTAGATTAGGCGAGAAATGACTTAAATAAATGGCTGAAGCACGTCAAAAGGGGGTATAGAAAGCGAATGAAAACGAGAATAAAAATACATGAAACAAAATGTGGACCACCGCGGGTACATAGAATGAATTGAAAAGCTCAGTTTGAGGTACTTACCCATTGAAGACTGAAGAAAACGAAAAACGAACGATGAATGTTGAAGAACGGTCGAGAATCTTCGCGTAATTACTCACGGAAACGTTACGGAAGCGCCTCGGCTTGGATTTTCTTCACGGAAATAATTTTCCTCAGCAATTTCGAGAGAATAAGAAGTGCCAAGAAGGCTGAACCCCTTCTCCCTTCACTCCTCCCCCTATTTATAGCAAAATAGGGGAGGAGCTTGCCACCCAGCTCGCCCAGGCGAGCAAGGTTGCTTCCTCCAGAAGCAACAGCCTTCTGGAGGAAGAATCTGGAAGGCCCAAGTGGGCCTAATTGCTATTTGTACCCCCCCTTTTTACTAAATGCACCCCCCTTTACCTTTTTTGGTAATTCTTTTTCCGTAACGTTACGAAACTTTACGAATTTCGTAACGATACTTATTTTCCTTCCGCAAGGTTACGAATCTTCACGGATTATGTATTTACTCTTTTTTAGCTTTCGAAGAAGTTACAAAAACTCACGGATTGCGAAAAACACCTCCTTTCGATTTCCGTCACATTACGGAATTTTCACGGATCGCGTAAGCCTGCTTCCTTTTGATTTTTCGGCACGTCTCGGGACTTCACATATTGTGCAACAAAGGGTGCCCAGTATCTCGAAGCGGCCAATCAAAGGTTGTATATCATCAAATAATAATCCCCAGACGAAATTAGGGTATGACAGTTGCCCCTCTTTACTTACCTCTCATCGGAGATAAGAGGAAAGCAAAGATAGGATACTGATTTCGTCCGTCCTACCCTTTCCGTGATGACGACTCTCGTCTCTACTCCTTTTTTTTTCTTCTGCACAAAACAAAATACAAACAACAACAAGAACAACGAATATAATATACATATACACATATACACATATTTGGCGAAGGAACCGATCCGGAAAATAACAGAAAAACATATTTCCCAGTCACCAAAGGCTCCGTGCTTGATAATGGAGGACACATGAACAGCGCTAGGCAATAACATTCATGGGGCTCCGAAAAAAGTGGAGAATGGAGGATTGCACTAGAGGGTCCACACTTAGGCAATCATGAAGCATAGCTCCAAACTCGAAGGTGGAGGACACATGAACAGCGCTAGGCAACGACATTCATGGGGCTCCAAAAAAAAGGGAGAATGGAGGATTGCACTTGAGGGTCCACACTTAGGCAATCATGAAGCATAGCTCCAAACTCGAAGGTGGAGGACACATGAACAGCGCTAGGCAATGACATTCATGGGGCTCCGAAAAAAAAAAGGGAGAATGGAGGATTGCACTTGAGGGTCCACACTTAGGCAATCATGAAGCATAGCTCCAAACTCGAAGGTGGAGGACACATGAACAGCGCTAGGCAATGACATTCATGGGGCTCCGAAAAAAAGGGAGAATGGAGGATTGCACTTGAGGGTCCACACTTAGGCAATCATGAAGCATAGCTCCAAACTTGAAGGTGGAGGACACATGAACAGCGCTAGGCAATGACATTCATGGGGCTCCGAAAAAAAGGGGAGAATGGAGGATTGCACTTGAGGGTCCACACTTAGGCAATCATGAAGCATAGCTCCAAACTCGAAGGTGGAGGGTGCATGAACAGCGCTAGGCAATGACATTCATGGGGCTCCAAAAAAAAAAGGGGAGAATGGAGGATTGCAATAGAGGGTCCACACTTAGGCAATCATGAAGCATAGCTCCAAACTCGAAGATGGAGGACACATGAACAGCGCTAGGCAATGACATTCATGGGGCTCCGGAAAAAAAAGGGGAGAATGGAGGATTGCACTTGAGGGTCCACACTTAGGCAATCATGAAGCATAGCTCCAAACCCGAAGGTGGAGGACACATGAACAGCGCTAGGCAATGACATTCATGGGGCTCCGAAAAAAGGGGAGAATGGAGGATTGCACTTGAGGGTCCACACTTAGGCAATCATGAAGCATAGCTCCAAACTCGAAGGTGGAGGACACATGAACAGCGCTAGGCAATGACATTCATGGGGCTCCAAAAAAAGTGGTTGGCAGGACCGAACGGTCCACCGGGTTTTTCCACCTGAAAGGCAAACATGCTTTTTGTAAAGAAAAATAAATCATTCGCGAGAGCACCATATCTTAGAGAAACCATATACTTGTGCCAAGGGTAATCTTCCTTGTAACCGAGAATGAAGGGCAGGATGTCAACTTTTAGCTTTTAAATGAACATGCAGGGGAAACATCGGGCTAAGCTGAACATAAATCACTCATAGTGTATAAAACTCACACAGGCAAGTGTTTTATCCTATTCCCAAACCATAACTGCACCATGACTCTATTTTGCACGCGACTTCCTATCGAATCAAAGATCAAACGTACGATCACGGACCAATAGGATTTTCTCGAGGGTAGTGTTTTTTGTAGAGGAAGCTGGGTGTTTCGGTCTTTTCCTCTTTGTTCATGTGGGGTGGGATATCGCTAGTCGAGAATGGCAATCTGAAGGGAAGAGACACCAAAAATGGGTTTTCCTTTGCCGGCAGTCACTTACCTTGCCGAAAATTTATCTGGTCGGAAGGATCTCTGATCTTTTTATTTCATTGATCGAGAATTATTCTGTTTGCCTCCATTCTTTTCCGTTTTTACTTCCTTTCGACCTTTGATCGGGAATCCTTCTTTCCTTTCTTTTGTTCTTTTCTTTATTTTCATCTTTTTCTTTTTCTTTCTTTCCATTTCTTCTTTTTCTTTCTTTTCACTTCTCCTTCCCCATCCCTTTCTTTGGGAAATCGGGTTTTAGCATTCTATTCGCTCTCCCTTGAGGAGATTCCGCTGTCCTTTGTTTCGAGGAAGGAATGAGGATTCTTCTTTTTTTTTTATAGGCCAAGGTTCAAAAAGGTCTAAGGTTGTGTTTCAATGGGGTCTTTTATCGTGTGAACCCAATCTTGATATCTGGGGCGAAACAAATTTGGGTGTCAAGGTGTCGATTTCGGGCCGAACTTCCATATTGTTCCATAAGGTACACGTGACAATGATGATTTGAAAACAACGTGCAAAATTAGTCATGGCTACAGCCAGGTGGGCACTCAAGTAGCCCGTTTATGGCATTGTGATACTACGGTTGGGAATTTACACAAACAGACCCAATGTTTCCAAATTATGTTCTTTCATCAGTTCAATGAATTCATCCATTCTTATCTCGGTTTATTCTGGAAAATAAACTCTTAGCATCAGTCCCTTGTTTCCAGAAGATACGTTTGCTCTTTACGAAGGATTTATACTTCTTAATTATAACATGTCGACCTTCGCGGTCTTTCTTTCTTTTTCCTTTTTGTTTCATTCACAAAATTATACACCTGTGGTCCTTTATGAGGAAAACTTTTCTTTGTACATCTACATTCTTATACATGACAAACTTTTTCTGTACACGCATTGGAACTCTTTCTCTTTACGTCACACGGTCTATACACAAACCCTATTTACGTTCAAAGATTTTTTCATTTTTCCCAACACACACTTATGGTTCATACAAAAGTTTCTTCATATACACTCGTTGCTCACCCACACAAGAATTCCTTTCCACGCATCATTTACACACAAAAATCCTTTTATACACATTTTCATTTTACATATATATAAATAAAAACCTTTTTCTTTTCTTTACGAACATGACTTTTATTCACAACGCTTCTTTCTTTTTATTAGGATTTTTGGTTCATTTTATTTTTTAGGACGACGTTCCTAAATGAAAAACTCTACACGGTTCCGGAATTTCAACAAACATTATTGACAACAACGAAACTAGTACCGACGTAACAACTCAAACGATATGTATGTACAAAACAAAAGTCAATCAACACAAAACAAACATTAGTCCCTTAGTCAAACAAAAATAAGATGATATGTAACAGGAAAAAATGGAAACAAAAAGAAATATGGATCAAGGGATCTCCCAATCATGTGGCCCCGCTCCCTCCTAAGAAATCAAGTAAATCAGTCATCTCCTCGTCCTCGCGGGCCTCATCTGCCTCGTCTGGAGCCTCTGCTGGTGCCTCTCCTGCCCGGGCCTCAGGCCAATCTTCAGGCCATGCGACCTCTGCCCTGAACTGGTCCGGAGTAGGGCATGGAAAAGAAGTAAAACCCTGGCTCTGAAGGCTGAGGCTCAACTGGTAAAGACAATCATGGGTCTGTACATGCGCCCGGTGGTTGGCCGCCTGCTGGCGAACCAAATGCCGCAAATACTGCTCCGTATCAAACGATCCATCTGGGCCAGCTTGATGAGGTGGCGACGCGTCTGCGGCCTACGGAGCATCCCCCTGGGCCTGTCTCTGTGTGCAATACTTCTCAATGAAAGCTCGGGTGATGGGCGGCCGAATCACCTTGCTAGGTGCGACGGGGACTCCGAACGACTGGCAGAGTCCTGTGATCAAAGCAGGAAATCCCAGGGCCCTATTGGACTTATCCGGGTCCAAAGGGTGCCTGGTAGGTGCCATACCTACAAATAGATAGATGGCATCAGCGATTAACTGAGCCACGTGAATGCTCATCCATGTCAGGATGGCGTGCACCAGCTGACACTTCGGCAGGGGGAGGTCGGAATTATGATCGCTGGGCTGGATGTTGTTGAGCAGCAAAGTCATCCAGATCTGAGTCAAGGTGGTCATGTTGGTGCGCATGATCCGCACCCGTCTTCCAGCAGCAGTCCGGGCAAAATCCTGCCCCGGTATACATAGCAATTGGGTGATGGCCTCCTCATCAAACCCATCGGACCGATTCCTCCTCTGGCCATACTCGCATTCCTGGCCCTCCTCCAGCACTAAAGGGTATCCCAGGAACTGGCTGAGAGCATCCGCATCGAACGGGATCCACTGACCCCTCACCCAGGATCGCATAACTCGCACGCCCTCCTCTGTAGGCCAAGCATTAGCATAAAATTCGAGGACTATGTCTGGGTCGAACTTGGCCATGGGGGTAACCAGTGATGCCCAATGCCGGCGAACTATCTCCTCCTGGAAGTCAGTATACTCGTCGTCCCTGAGCTGGACACGTCGCTCCCAGAGAAATGACCATCCCTTGATGGCCTCGAAGCGTTGCTGGTGCTCAGCACTCCTAAAACGGTGGTTGTCATATTCGGGAGCGGAACTGGTTCCTTCAGCTGCTTTATCCTTCCTAGATCTCTTTGTGGCAAGCTTCCTCGGGGCCATTTCCTGCGAGAACAAACATTTAGAATTTATTTTTACAAGATAGTGTTTATCTTAACGCAAAAAATGTCATGCTAATCCCTCCGGTTTAGAACGAACTCATGCGCACGTTTAAAGTATCACATTTATGCACATGTGTATGTGTAGAATATCCTACTATTTATATCAACATAGAGGCCATCCAACACATTCTAATTGTCCTACATATATATGTATTTGAAAAGAACACACATTCTCACGCTCAAGGCATTGCGTCAAAATTTACACTTAACTATGTCCTAAACATTTGCTATCACAAACTACCTACACACACTCGAAATATATATACCATACAAACTTTCATTGTTTCACTCACACTTATGCATATTGGCAAGCTATTTACATTATGCACATACTTGCATTCAAAAGGGAATCCCGTGCTATCATACATTCATTTAGGAAGCGACCTCAATATTCCTTCACCCTTTGCAAAGAATTTCATGCCCCTTATATTTACCTATGTGTACACACTATTGCAAGGTGTTTTCCACGCTACCTCTATGTAAAGTATCAAACATGGGGCAGCCCAAATTTGAGCAAAAACTCTCACAAGCAAGTCCTAATTTTCATGCTTTTCTAATTCTAAAACCAAATTTTGGATTCCTAGCCATAAGCATGTTTCCTTGCATTGAAGCTACAAGTTTGGGTTCCTAAGCTTGGAATTGCATTTGGGCACCTATTTTGAATCTCCTATGCTGTACCTACATATAAGAAACAGTCCCACTCTCCCAATTTTACAAAATCATATTCATATATCATTGGGGCATTTCACCGAGCACTTGGTGGGCGCATGTTTGGACATAAATTGCAAGAGAATGGGGGCAATATGGCATGCCCCATTGCTTCAGAAAACAATACAGGCCTAAGGCTTTCTCACACAAATCCTCAATTCAACAAATCAAGCATCAAAGCAACCCAAAACTGCCTCACAAATATAAGCACGTTCTCACAATTTAGAGCATCAAAAGATGAAGAAAACACATCAATGGGAAGCTAAAAACTTAAGGATTGAATACTTACTTGTTGGAGTGAGTAGAAACACCAAAAATGAAAGCAAAATGCAACCAAAAGTGGCTTAGGGGAGCAAAAACCGCAAGCCTTCGTGAGTCCTCTCTTTTGAATGAGGGGGGGGGAAGTTTTTGGATACAAAAACGTTCCCCTCCCTCGTTTTTATATTTTGAATGCAGGGGTTGCTCGCCCAGGCGAGCTAACCTGCAATTTTTTTTTTAAAAGGGTGCATTAACCATGCCTCCCCCTACTCTTATGGGTTAGCGTTTTGCCTACTTGAACCTACTTAAGTTAGAATTAGGCGTCGATTACTTAAAAAACAAACAATAGTAGTAAAATACTACGAAATCAAAGGATACTGGGCTGCATCGCAGCGATATTCTCCGCTGGCCCAGCGCCGGGAAGAGGTGACGATTGGTCGGTCGCGATCCTATCCTCCATTCGCCTCCCTCCCTAAGTACCTGCAAGTAGGAGACAAACAATATGCGGCCAATCGTGACCGGTCATCGTCTTACCTTGGTTGATTTCTGCCATTGACTTGTCTTGACTTCTGACCGTGGCCTGAAACGATTTTGCTCCTTGCTATCACAAGATATGCATGTGCATGTGCATGTATGAATGTTTCTAATGCGATAATTTTATTTTAGTGAAGACTGGTTAGATTCAATTTTAAATAAGCATTTAGGGCACCCCATACACCGAGCGAAGAGGGCTCAAGCTATAACAAATCTAAAACACAAGGTTTGAAACCAAAGGGAGGACTGAAACCTCGCCCATCTTTTCTTTTCAAAGAAATGAGACAAATACAGTGAATGGGAATCCCTAGAGGAAACCAAGAAGAACGAGAAAAAACTCAGAAATAAAAACATGCAACGGCCCTCTCGATTGCCCCAGACTTCAAGCGTAATATCGTTTAATTACATCGGAGTTCACGGGCGAGGGCAGCTCCTCGCCATCCATGTTGGTGATTATCAGAGCACCCCCAAAAAAAGCTCTTTTCACCACGAAAGGACCTTCATAATTCGGGGCCCACTTGCCTCGATTATCTTTAACATCATGGGACATTTTCTTCAGCACGAGGTCCCCCTCGTTGAACTTGCGCGGGCGTACCTTCTTGTCGAATGCGTTCTTTATCCTTCGTTGATACAAACACCCATGGCTCATGGCGGCCAAACGCTTACCTTCAATAAGGTTGAGTTGGTCGTAGCGTGCCTGAGCCCATTCCGACTCTTCTAGGCCTGACTCTGCTATTATCCTCTGAGAAGGAACCTCTACCTCAAATGGGAGTACTGCTTCCATCCCATAAACCAAGGAATACGGCGTTGCCCCAGTAGAAGTTCGTACTGAGGTTCTATATCCATGCAGGGCGAAAGGCAACATCTCATGCCAATCTTTGTATGACACGGTCATCTTCTGAACAATCTTCTTAATATTTTTATTCGCAGCCTCTACAGCCCCATTCATCTTTGGCCGATAAGGGGTGGAGTTATGATGCTGGATCTTGAAATCTTCGCACATTTCCTGCATCATCTTATTGTTCAGATTGGTGTCAGTGATGATCTTCCTAGGGAGTCCGTATCGACAAATCAACTCCCTCTTTTTGAATCTGACCACCACATTTCTTGTGACATTAGTATAAGAAGCTGCTTCGACCCATTTGGTGAAGTAGTCTATCGCCACAAGAATGAAGCGGTGACCATTCGAAGCCTTGGGTTCGATGGCCCCAATAACATCTATCCCCCACATTGAAAAAGGCCAAGGGGCGGACATAACATTCAGAGGATGTGGCGGAACATTGACATTGTCCGCGTATGCCTGACATTTATGACACTTCCTTACATGGGCACAACAATCACTCTCCATGGTGAGCCAGTAATAACCGGCCCTAAGGATTTTTCTGGCCATAGCATGCCCATTGGCATGTGTCCCAAAGGAACCCTCGTGGATCTCCTCAATCATGAAGTTCACCTCTTTGGCATCTACGCATCGTAGGAGGGTCATGTCGTGGTTTCGTTTGTACAGAATGGTACCACTTACAAAGAAACAGTAGCCAATCTCTTCAACGTCCTTTTGTCATTGTCAGAAATCCCTGGTGGGTATTCTTTGTTCTCGACATATTGTTTGATGTCGAAATACCACGGTTTCCCATCCCGCTCTTCCTCTATTGCATAACAATATGCCGGCCTGCCTTGAGATTTGAATTTGATGTACGGTAGATCCCCGTGTGGGGCAAGTTGAAACATGGATGCCAGGGTGGCTAATGCATTAGCCATTTGATTATCTTCCCGAGGTATGTGGTGGAAGGAAATGTTGTCAAAGTACTTGGCTAACCTCAAGATGTGAGTTTGATAGGGTATCAACTTCGGATCCCTAGTTTCCCATTCTCCTTTCAATTGGCGTATCACCAAAGCTGAGTCTCCATACACCTTGAGTAGTTTTACATCAAAATCAATGGCCGCTTGAACCCCGAGGGCGCATGCTTCGTACTCGGCCATATTGTTGGTACAATCAAAACCTAGCCTAGCCGTGAAAGGAATACACTGATCATCCGGGGATACAAGGACTGCCCCTACTCCGTGGCCCAAAGCGTTAGATGCCCCATCGAAGCAAACGATCCATTTGTCTATGTCCTCGTGCGTCCGCTTCTCTTCAAACAGGGCCATGATATCTTCATCTGGGAACTCGGGGTGCATCGGCCAATAATCCTGGAGGGGTTGCTGGGCCAAATAATCCACTAAGGCACTTCCCTTTACCGCCTTTTGGGTGACGTAAATGATATCGAATTCAGATAATAGTACCTGTCACCTAGCAATTCGTCCCGTGAGGGCCGGTTTCTCAAAGTTGTATTTCACGGGATCCATTTTGGAAATAAGCCATGTGGTATGGCTGAGCATGTACTGCCTAAGCCGATGTGATGCCCATACCAAAGCACAACACGTCCTTTCCAGCATTGAGTAATTCATCTCACATGCGGTAAACTTCTTGCTCAGATAGTAGATGGCTTGCTCCTTTTTCCCAGAATCATCATGCTGACCCAACACGCACCCCATAGACTCATCCAACACGGTCATATACAGGAAAAGAGGTCTTCCTGTTACAGGTGGCATGAGCATCGGGGGATTTGCGAGACTCTGTTTGATCTTCTCGAAGGCCTCTTGGCAGTCACTGTTCCACAGGACCGCCTGGTTCTTACGTAATAGCTTAAAAATGGGCTCACAGGTAGGGGTGAGTTGCAAGATAAATCTCGCGATATAATTCAACCTGCCCAAAAACCCCCGAACCTGCTTCTCCGTGCATGGTTCCGGCATTTCAAGGATGGCCTTCACTTTCTCGGGATCTATCTCTATCCCTTTCTGACTTACGATAAATCCTAGCAACTTCCCCGACTTTACCCCAAAGGTGCATTTGGTTGGGTTTAGTTTTAATTGGTATTTCCGCAACCTTCCAAACAGCTTACGCAGATTGACAAGGTGTTCATCCTCAGTCCGAGACTTGGCAATCATGTCATCTACGTAGACCTCTATTTCCTTATGCATCATATCATGGAACAACGCCACCATGGCACGCTGATAGGTTGCCCCAGTATTTTTCAGCCCGAAAGCCATCACTTTATAACAGAATGTCCCCCATAGGGTGACGAAAGTGGTCTTCTCTACATCTTCGGGTGCCATCTTTATTTGATTATACCCCGAGAAACCATCCATAAATGAGAAAAGGGCGAATTTGGCAGTATTATCTACCAATATATCAATGTGTGGCAGGGGAAAATTGTCTTTAGGATTGGCTCGGTTCAAGTCCCGGTAGTCTACACACATTCGAACCTTGCCGTCCTTTTTCGGGACCGGGACAATGTTGGCCACCCACTCCGGGTACCGCGCCACAGCTAAGAAACCCGCATCAAACTGCTTCCTTACTTCTTCTTTAATTTTTAAAGACATCTCGGGTCTCATTCTTCGTAACTTTTGCTTAACCGGGGAAGACCCAGGATTCAAAGGCAACTTATGTTGCACAATGTCGAAATCCAGACCGGGCATGTCTTGATATGACCACGCAAAGACATCTTGATACTCTTCAAGAAGGGTTATCAAGCCTTGGCGGATAGGCGTGGTCATACCGGTTCCTACCTTTACTTCTTTCTTTTCCTCCGTGGTCCCCAAGTTTACCAATTCGGTTTCTTCTTGGTGAGGCTTCATTTCACGTTCTTCCTGAGCGACCAACCTCTCCAACTCTGGTGAAAGGACGTCCTCTTCTTCTTCCTCGTTTATCGTTTGGCTTATATCTCGATCGAAATCGATTGTCAAACCCTCGTTGTTAGGATCCTCAAAGAATCGACCCTCATATCTATACCAAACAAGACAAAAGAAACAAAAACATGCAAAATGATATGAGAAAAGGTGGAACTGCAAGAACAGATGAAACAAGATCTCTTTGTTTATTTAATAAGGTAGGTTTCACAAAACAAAAGAGAAAGGAAATCTATAGGCTCTAATTACATTGAATCAGCGGTATAGACTTCTGACTGGCTTATCACGCGCCAGTTCCCCACTTGGGAATCGGGGTGGCATGGTTGCACAAAACTTGGTGGGTCATGAGGGAACTCCTCTTCTATTGCGGCCACCTCCTCCTTGGACACCATTCCGGCACTGGTGAAACACTGGCTAATACGGCCGGGCCATACCCTATCCGCCCGAAGTCTTGACGGCACATTCCTCCTCCCCGGCATCCCGGGTTCATACCCTAATCCATATTTGTATGGATTTCCCTTGATATCGACCACGTCGGCATTTCCGAGGCCGTCCTTACCTAGACCCATTCCGGGCTCAAATTCGTTCCTGAGCATAACACACGCCACCATTATGGCCACGTTGGAGAGAGAAGGTAGCAACGGACTTGGTTCCACAGAAGCGCAGCTCACCACTTCGAAGGATTGGAAAGTCGTTTCCAATTATTCTTCTGTCGCTTCTACGTATGGGGCGGAGGAGGGGCAGCTCACTAACATATCCTCTTCACCCGACACTATCACTAAAAGTCCACCCACTGCGAACTTCAATTTCTGGTGAAGCGTTGAAGGGACCACTCCCAGCGCATGAATCCAAGGTCTTCCCAAAAGGCAGCTATAGGCAGGATTTATATCCATTACTTGAAACACCACGTTGCAAGTGTGGGGGCCTATCTGAATAGGAATGTCGATTTCCCCCATCACTTCCCGCCGAGTACCATCAAAGGCTCGCACCACCATTGAGCTCGGTTTTAAACGTGACGCACTAAAAGGAAGCTTTTCCAAAGTGGTTTTTGGCATCACATTCAAACTTGATCCATTGTCGATAAGTACCTTTGTGACAACATGGTCCATACATCTCACCGACACATGTAGAGCCTTGTTGTGTCCTCTCCCCTCAACGGGAATCTCTTATTCCGCAAACGCGATATAATTGTTGGTGGTTATATGATTAACGATGTCTTTGAAACCCTCCACTGAGATATCATGTGCTACATGGGCATCGTTAAGGACCTTTATCAACAGCGCGCGATGAGGCTCGGAATTTATGAGCAGTTCAAGCAGAGAGATCCTTGCTGGAGTTTTATTCAGTTGCTCGACTACCTTAAACTCGCTTTGTTGGATGAGGCGAAGGAACTCATGGGCCTCTTCCAAAGTCACTGTCTTACCTTGAAGACCTTCTTTCTTTTCAGCCCCTCTTACCACTGGAGGATCTACTTCTTTCGAGGGGGTGGCTACGTCTGTGGGCTCTTGGACCATGGGCGCTTTTCCCTTGGAGGGCAACTCCGCCGGGTGAGGGGAAGCGAACACCCAACCACTGCGGGTTATGCCACTGAGGCCGGTGATGTTGGTCACCTTAGCTGACAGGGAGTCAACTTCAGTCGCAACTCTTTCACTGAACGCGGGAGGGGTATACTTCCACGGAACGGCCTTATTACTTTGATATGCAAATGGCGTTGGCTTGGGCGCTGTCTGGGGATACATGGGTGTGGAGCCGGTCCCTTTCCTAGTAAAACATATCACTAGGGCCTTGGGGGTTAGAGGAACCTTCTTCTCTTCCGACTGCATGCAAATTTGTGGTTCTTCCCTCCCTCCTATGGACACTTCAAGCTGCCCGCAATCCATGAACCGCTGAAGCAATTCTTCCACCGCGGGGCAGGTTCCATGTCATGTGACTCCCCGAGGTGAAACAAACATTCATCCCTTTCGTCTCCACCACGGGAGACCATGCACGCCGCTTGCAGTAATTGATAGATGAAGCGTCTAGAAGTAGCCACCTCTCTTAATCTCTTTGCCCGCGATGGCCCATCCTCTTCGGTGGCTTTCACGCTAGCCCCTCCATGACTAGCTAACGGGTTGGTTTTAACATTTTGGCCTTCCTCCTGAAACGATAGCCAGCCGGCACTAATCAGGTGCTGCACCTTATACTTGAACGGGATGCAGGAGTCAATATTGTGTTCGGGAACTCCACTATGGTACGCACACTTGGCACCCGGGTCATACCACTTGGGGTAGGGTGGCTGGAGAACCTTCCCGGGTATGGCCACCACCAAGTAATTCTCCAATAATGAAGGCCATAACTCGGAGTATGCCATGGGAATAGGAGAGAAGTTATCTTTCGGGAGCGGGTGCTGTGCATATTTATAGCTCGCGCCGGGGGCTGTATTATTAACTAGCCGGGGAGCGGCTGGAGTTGTGCGTTGGGCCGGCGCTCTTTCTGCTACGGGTAGTCCTTTTACTTGAGTCGGGAGGGAATTCCTGGCTCGGATTAAAAAATTTGGGGGATTGGGCTGGTATGAGCTTTGGATATTTTGGGGTGCTTTCATCCACGTTAGGACGGGGGTGACCACGTGGGCGTCTCCTTCCTTTTTCCTCGCGCCCACTACTGGGGCTCTTCTGTTGTTGTAGGGGGCCACATTGGAAGCATATTTGAACTTGCCTTTTCGTAGTCCAGATTCAATCCTTTCTCCGGCGAAGATGAGATCCGCAAAGTTAGCTGGCATGTAGCCTATCAGCTTTTCATAGTAGAACGTGGGTAACGTATCTACCATAATTGTGATCATCTCCCTTTCCGTCATGGGCGGTATGACTTGGGCTGCGAGATCTCTCCATCTTTGGGCATATTCCTTAATGGACTCATGCTCTCGCTTAGTCATACTCTGAAGCTGGTTCCGATCGGGAGCCATATCCGTATTGTACTGGTACTGCCTAATGAAGGCAGTTGCCAAGTCCTTCCATGATCGGATCTGGGAAGCTTCCAGATTGGTATACCATGCTACAGCTGCTCCGGCCAAGCTGTCTTGAAAGAAATGGACCAACAACTTTTCGTCCGCAGAATACGCCCCCATTTATCGACAATACATCCGAAGATGCCCTTTCGGACATGTCGTCCCTTTGTACTTATCAAAGTCCGGTACTTTGAACTTGGGAGGAATGACGATATTGGGTACGAGACATAAGTCCGCTAGATCCGAGAATGGGTAATTGCCGAGGCCCTCGACTGCTCTCAACCTCTCTTCAAGCGCCTCAATCTTTCCCTTATCTTCCATGAAGGGAACAGATTCTTTTATGGGTGTGGGTGAAGTCGGGATATGGCGGACTATGTTTGGTTGGGGTAGTTCATGGGGGGACGGATCTTTGAGGTGGAGCAGGGGACCGAGATGGGTATCTCCTTCCTCATCGTCTTGCCCGGGATAGTCGTCATAAGGTGGGAGCTGCCCCTCGAAAGTAGGGGCTTGGCTTAAATCTTCCGGGGTGGCACGGGGAGTGAAGTCCGGAGGCAAGCCATAAGGATAAGCTTGCGGGCTATACCTTCGACCAAACACTGTCGTGTTTCTGTCTCGGCCCGGATTTAAGGCGGGCTGCAGCATCGGCTTCGCTTCCCTAACTGTACTGGAGGCGGTTGTCGTGGCTTTATCCTCTATAGTTTTCTGGAGTTTTAACATGACCTCCGAGATGGAAGCCATTTGATCTTTTAAGGCCGATAGATCGGCCTTCATCTGTTCCTGCACGCCCTCTTCATTATCCATTTTTCTGGATCAAGTGTTATAGGGGTGCCTTGGTGTTTTCTTAGTTATGATGAAATTCCTAAAGAAATAAACAACGGTGAGTATGCCACCAAAACATGAATATGCAAATGAATGATCGGAGCACTTGGATCCACCCCAAGGGTTTTTTAGATAACATGATGAGTTCAGAACTTCCCATTTTATAAAAAGAACAAAGCTTTCATCTAGCCAAGATTATACAAAGGTGTTACAAGAGAACCTAACGGTTTCTAATTATGTGGGCCATCAAATCTATCATGTGTTGACAGTAATTGATTAGCCCATGAATCTCCTCGGGGGCCGTACACACTTCGGCCATGGCTTTTGCTTTGGCTCATAGATGCGGGAGGTCTTGACTTCCATTCAAGGTCAAGGCAAACCTATCCATCCACATAGTCGCCTCTTGATGCAATGCATCAATCACCCTCCCTCTTGCTTCTTTTTCGGCGTACACTTGTGCAAAATCCTCCACTAGCTTTTGTTCATGGGCCACAGACTGGTTCAACTCTTCCTTGTATTGCCCTATAATAGCTAGCATGCTTTTCTCCGTGGCTTCCAAGTGTTGAGCCAAACTCCTCTTGGATCTTGCGCACGCAGCTAACTCTTCTTTTAAGATCATGCCATGCACCCGTGACCGGTCTCTTTCCTCTCTTTGGAGCTTGAGCTCACTGTTGCTACCCCACAATGCTCCTCGGAATTTCTCTCGGCCATATTCCTCCTTGCGGGCCCTTTTAGTTTCTTGTTCAAGGGCTCTTGCAGTGGCCGTGTTTTCCTTTTGTAACTCGGTGCACTTTTTCCGGATGTGTGTATTGGCTGATTTGAACTTCTCCTTGGCGAGTCTCACCTTCCCTAGCTCTAATTTGAGAGCTTGGACTTCTTCATCTTCCTCCGGAGCTTCGAAGTTCTCCACATTGATAACTTTCAATTTGGAGAGCCAATCTAACCCTCGCGTGTGAACTCTTAGCCATCCATGATAACCACCGATGACGCCGTTTCGGATGCCTCTAAGCTCCTTGTCTTTCTTCAACGGACTTCTCCACGCCTTGTGGACTCTTTGTATCACCTTGAGACTTTGCGAGCCTAGATCCCTCACAAGGAAAGGCGAGAGACTTTCTTTGGTTGGCGCTCCCCTCATGGGGTACCCTAGCTGTCTTATGGCGAGTACGGGATTATAATTAATACAACCCCTAGTCCCTATCAATGGAACATTAGGGTAGTCCCCACACGAGAAGAGAACTCCTTCCTTGCCTTCCTTCCAACGAGGAAACCAATTGATTGTGTTGCCTCCTATTCCATCCAAATGTTGGTCCCAATCGACTCTTCCTTTTTCGGCGCATGAGCGATAGCTTTGAAGCGGACACGGGTGTCTTGTGTCTTGTTGGAATAGGTGTGAAAACAACCACACACAGAGAGCGGGTAAACAACATACAATCCGTGCACTGTTTTTCTCACATCTTCGGTCAAAGGTATCAAACAAATCTGCTAAGATAGCCACCACTGGACTCTCTTTGCTGTGGTGATACGCGAGGAAGGCGTCAATGGCGGCTAAGTCCACCAAACCGTCCACGTTCGAAAAGAGGACAACCCCAAAAATCAACAAAGCTAGTATATCCACGAACGGGCCCCACTTCTCTTGGCTCACCATATCCCTTGCCTTGCCTTCCAAGTATTTCCGTGGAAGGCCCACTACGCCATTGCGAGTTTGCTTCATGCGATCCAACTCTCTTGCCGACTCCCCGACCACAATTGCAATCTTGCTCAAGGAGGGAAGAAACCCGGAGAAAAGATACGGTTTTCTCCCCCCAAGAGGGCATCCTAGTATCTCCTCAAACTCTTCAATAGTCGGTACCATTTGGAAGTCCCCAAACATGAAGTACCTCAATGGCTGGTCATAGTATTGGGCGAGGGATATGACAGCCTCCGTAAATACCTCCGCCGCGGTCAAATCTAGAATCTTTCCGTACACTTTGCGAAAGGCTTGCCTTTGGAGAGGTCCCATCGATCGTCCCAATTCCTTGAGGCTGGTGACATCTAGACTTTTAACCTTGACTTGATAAAACCTTTTGCCATTTTGATTTGTCCCCATCATTTACATAAAAAAGGGGTGGATCAAGACTCTGACATGAATGATGCAATGCGTATGCATGAAACGGAAAGAAAACAACACAAAGGGGTAATTCACACATACGAGACTGCAGAGATCCAATTTTAATGCTACATTTTGGGCATGATGGCGCCTCAACGTAGTATTAAAAAGGTTACGTATTCCTCTAAAGAAACCAAACATCACTAGCAAAACTATAAACTGGTGCTATTTACCAAAGAATGCATGAGAACGAATGGTACGGAGCGTGTTTGCTCTTTGCCCCTATTTGGGAACCTATAAGACAATATCTAGGGGTCTCTAATAACTATTCCCCAACAATTCATAACTCACACGGTTGTTTTCTAGAGGTATCATCACTTAAGATAACAATATTGTGGCGGTATGGAATACCAGCGACAACACATTATAAAGAGAGAAAGCTCTAGACGAGTTTTCACTATTATCAAGCAAGTCGGAGACCTAGCATGATAATAGATTCACCTCCACTCCTTAAATTCCCATGAACCCGGGTATAGGGCCCCTTTTTTACTCAAACCCGTGGGTGCTTAGAATGCAGTGTAAAGAATGCGAAATAGACAACACTTATTTACATTTTACACAGTTCAACAAATGCACACACGAAGTTTCACAAATCCACAATTCCTTAAAATAGGCCTAACTCACAAAAATAGTCCCCAGTGGAGTCGCCAACTGTCGCAACGTGCCCTTTGCGGGCGAGCGAGGCGAGGCTCACGGGTGCGCTTTCCAAAGGAGGAAAGATGCGCGGAGTCGCCACCAACGTTTATTTGTGGAAAACGTCGGGAAAACCAAAGGAAACCGGTCAAAATGAAAATTCTAAGTTCGGGAGTTGTATTTACGTTTGAGGAAGGTATTAGCACCTCTCACGTTTGTCTCAAAGGACAACAGCCTATTTTTTAGAATTTTGGAATTGTGTTATCTTAACTTTTATTTCTTTTTATTTTTTGAGGTCGACAAAAGTGGGGCTTTTGCTCCTACGTACCCTCCATCGAAGAGGAAATCAGACCTACGTAGTTCTTTCTTATGCGTGAATCAAGTGATTCTTTTTACTTGAAGGGTGATCATTTTAAGGCGTTGGACCTTAAAAATGATCCATTTTACTTGGTAAGAAACTGAAATGATAAACTTTCAAAAACCCTATTTTTGCGGACGAGCTTGACTAGGCGAGTTGATTTTAGCCTAAGTTTCACTTTAGTTATTAGTCAATTCAATTAAGAATGAGAAATCTCAAAGAGAAAACGTCCGATTGATTTTTCGCTTTATTTTACTAAAAGGAATTTTTTGATTATTATACTATTATTTTACCTCTTTTTTGATTTCCAACGTGGTTACAGCACGACCGAACGGTCGGAATTCATTTTAACAGAAATTAACGGATGATACAATTCAAATGATCGGTGGAAATTTATTTTATTTTTAGATTAGGCGAGAAATGACTTAAATAAATGACTAAAGCACGTCAAAAGGGGGTATAGAAAGCGAATGAAAATGAGAATAAAAATACATGAAACAAAATGTGGACCACCGCGGGTATATAGAGTGAATTGAAAAGCTTGGTTTGAGGTACTTACCCGTTGAAGACTGAAGAAAACGAAGAACGAACAATGAATGTTGAAGAACGGTCGAGAATCTTCGCGTAATTACTCACAGAAACGTTACGGAAGCGCCTCGGCTTGGATTTTCTTCACGGAAATAATTTTCCTCAGCAATTTCGAGAGAATAAGAAGTGCCAAGCAGGCTGAACCCCTTCTCCCTTCACTCATCCCCTTATTTATAGCAAAATAGGGGAGGAGCTTGCCACCCAGCTCGCCCAGGAGAGCTCAGCTCGCCCAGGAGAGCTCAGCTCGCCCAGGCGAGCAAGGTTACTTCCTCCAGAAGCAACAGCCTTCTGGAGGAAGAATCTGGAAGGCCCAAGTGGGCCTGATTACTATTTGTACCCCCCTTTTTACTAAATGCACCCCCCTTTACCTTTTTTGGTAATTCTTTTTCCGTAACGTTACGAAACTTTACGAATTTCGTAACGATACTTATTTTCCTTCCGCAAGGTTACGAATCTTCACGGATTATGTATTTACTCTTTTTTAGCTTTCGAAGAAGTTACGAAAACTCACTGTGAAAAACACCTCCTTTCGATTTCCGTCACATTACGGAATTTTCACGGATCGCGTAAGCCTGCTTCCTTTTGATTTTTCGGCACGTCTCGGGACTTCACATATTGTGCAACAAAGGGTGCCCAGTATCTCGAAGCGGCCAATCAAAGGTTGTATATCATCAAATAATAATCCCCGGACGAAATTAGGGTATGACATCAGGCTTGACCTACAATATCAACATAAGTAATGAATTTTGGTAAACTTCTAAAGAATTTATTTTTAGCAAGATTAACATTTATCCTTACACTAATGTTGGTATAATCATCAATGTATTTGCAACCAGACATCCATTTTGCTACCAACATGTTCCAGTCATTGCTAGCATGGTATATGTAATTATGAAGCATAACTATTATTAGAACAAAAAAAATATTTGATGTCTTAAAAATTAAGAGTTTGTAATCTGACTATCCGTTCAGCTATTGACCAAGTCCTTCAGGTTCAATCAATGGAAAGTTAGAAAGAATAGGCTTAACATCGTTGACAAGGTCATAAAATGAAGGGTCTTGTAAAATTTATTCTAAAAACATAGCTTACACATAATTAACATAATCAAGTATAATTCATTATTCATAACAAAATAATGTTTCTTTCTTTATCAATTTAAGTTACTTACAACTTTTCTAGCCTTTCTCCTCCGGAATTTATTTCTTGTCTCACTTGACAATGAATCTAGTATGATAAGTTTTTTTTTCCAATGATGTCAACGACAAATCTAATTGTTTATCACTTAAATATAAATGACTTCCAACTTTAACAAAAAAAAATTGCACAAAAAAATACCTCATCCAAAATATCAACATTATTCATGAAATCCTTCTTATAGTATCTAATAATAGTTTCAATCATTGTCTTGTTGTTGAATGCATATTGTTGCATTATGTATATCAACAAGAAAATTTAGTTCATATTTTTCATATAGCTGAATGGTAACATTGTATACCAAATGAAAGACAAAATCTATTATACCGCAAAAATTATAGGCAAGAACCAAGCTATCAAATATGTTCTTGCTTTTTCCTCACAACTTAGTTTGCTAGCAAGAAAGTTAAGCACCTACAAAAAATAACATTTTATAAATTCCAGCAAAATATAAAAGTTGTATTGCTTCATTCATATTGTCAAATATTCTTACTTCTTTGTCAACCTCCTTTTATGGCATCAAAGTCAACATCCTTTTCCTTTCCCCTTGAACCCAACATGAGTACTTCATCAAAACATCTTCTCTAAAAATAGAAAAAAAAAATCAGCTATATAAATGAGAACCAAAAGTTGTGGATAATAACAAATTCAATTACAAACCTAAGTGAATTATCAGGTTTGTTTGTTTGAAATATGTATGAAGGAACAACAACCTCCATCTTATTAAGTATAATATTTTTTGGGGGTCTAAAGGATACGAGCATCCACTAAAAATACATAAAAATTATGCAATTGTTAATGTATATAATTACTACCAATACTTTGATTATAAAAAAAAATCATTAAACTTACATTTGGTATCTTAATTCCAGATGTTTTGCCTTCATATTTCCCAATAGCAATTGGGTGGTAAGGAATGTTGTATGTATTACTTAAAATATGAAATATGGAAAGTTTTACAAATTAAAAGTCATTATCAATATGATAATTGAGAATTCTTACTTTGAGGAGATTTTGATGTGTTCACGCTTGCGGATAATCTTTTAGAACATGTCATAGCCTCAACTATTAGTCTATAAGCTCAAGTTTGATTTATCAATTGTTATACTAATATTAGTTGTGGAACATTCCTTATATAGTGAACACAAGAAATACGTAAGAAGATAAATAAAATATAGAAGTGGGGGAGAGAGAGAGAGAGAAGGACACAGATTGGAACATGGGAAACCTGCACCTAAAGTACTTAGAACACTTGTTTGTCTAATACCATATTTTATTGATGCCGAGTAGTTACGGGACAAAGTAACACTTATCCCAATTGAGTTTTTTTTTTTACGAGGTGAATTATTAAGCTACAAATGTGTGTATTTTAATTTATTTTAGTTGGAATAATTTTTATTCACTATATATAATTACCATTCTACTTTATAAGAATAAATCATCTATGTTATAAAAAAACCAACTTCAATAATAATTAATAGTGAGAACTTTTATATTTCATTTTTTTTAGTTATTTTCACCTATTATTCCTTTGTCATGCTTGGTTTTCCTTTTTTCCTATCTTCTTTTTCATGTATTTAATTTTATTTTTAAATTACTCAAATTTTAACATTTCAATTAATACATCAAATAAGGTTTAAATACATTTTTAGTCCTTACAATTTAGTGTTTTTGTATTTTTGTTCATGTAATTTTTTTTTTGTTTTTAGTCATTGCAATTTATGTTGGTTTTTTTTTGTCCTTAAATTACTTTAGATAACATTTTGAACAATGAAAAAAATGTTACCTAAACCATTATAAGAATGAAAAACAAAACAAACAAAATTTGCAAAAACTAAAAACAAAAATGTGTGTAAGACTATGAGTAAATATATTTTCACATTTCGAATATTGTATCAATTTGTTTGCCATTTTGAAGAACTTAATTAGCTTATTATGTTAATTTTATAAACAAATGTATTTGAAACATGCGTCAGAATGACAATGACTTGTGCGAATGCAAGAGTACCGTACTAGTTAAGCAAGAAAATAAACACAACCAAAATATTAGTTAATGTTTTACCCAACTCCACCCTCATTTTTTAGTGTGATTTATAATTCATCCACTGTTTGTCACAATTTTTTGTACATAACTCAATACTTGAGTTCAAAGCATAATTTATAAAAACAGAACAGGTGATTCATCCGATAAGGCACTTGGTCATTGGTCAAACTAGTGAGTCACTAACTCAATCACATGACCCAATTTTTTAGTTTATTTTTCTAATTATGGTTTTTTTAAACAAGTATAGGTAAATGGTCAAACCAATGAGTCACTAATTGAACAACATTACCCATTTCTTTAGTGTATTTGTTATGATGATTTCTTTTTTACTTCTTTAACAAATATTCATATTTAATCTCAACCATTGAAATAATTATTCTTAATCTAATTGCTCATAATGTTGGTTCAGCCATACAATAACTACTAATTTTTTTATAAAAAAAATCAACCACGGCCTTAAGATTACTATTACTATTTAAAATGATTAGGGTTAAAATATATTTTTAGTCCTTCTACTTTTTGTCAAATTTGATTTTAATCCATATACTTTAAAATTGACCATTTTGAACTCAAAATTTGAAAATATGTTGATTTAATCCCTCTCTATAATACAAATGGTCAATTTTAGGGAACAAAACCGCATGATTTTCAAAGTACATGAACTAAATACACATATTTATCTAACCCAATTTTCATTGAAAGTTCAAGGACCAAAATTGTTGATTAGAAATACAAGGACTAAAATAAAAATTTACTGGAAGTAAAGAGATCAAAACCATATTTTGCCAAAAAAATCTTAATAAACAACACAACTTTCATTACATTAGAAAATAGGAAACTATTTTCTGCATTTCCCATTAGCTTCATGGAGGTCTTTTCGGAATGTAATTTTATGTTATAGAAAGACCATCCCATAATATAATTTTCTGGAAAGACATTTCTGGAATGTAAATTTTTACCTTTGCGGAATGTAATTGTAGGTGGTGCTTGGTTTGAGTATTTTCTATTTTCAATTTAAAGAAAATAGAAAATAAGATTGAAAATACATTTGCTTAAAATTTAGAAAACATTTTCCTTTGAAAATATTTTAAAAAATAGGTCCAAAAGTGAAAACAACAAATCAACGTTTCAAGTTTTTTATGGAGAAGTGAAAATGTGGTGATACCTTATAATACTTTTTTCTCAATTCATGTTTTATAAATCTTGAAAAGTTTGAAAATAAAAATTATTTTCAAAAAATGAAAACATAAAATAAACACTCAAATCAAACATCACCTTACATTCAACATTCAATTTAGGTGCTCCGGAAGTTTAAAGCAGTAATAGTAATAATAATAATAATAATAATACAAAACATAAAAATTCATATGTAAATCATATCACATATCAAAATGAAATTCATTTATTGTTAGTGATTATTTTAACAAATATATTTTAACTATATTTGTCATGAGTAATAATTTTAAGATTTTATAATAAAAAAATTAAAAGCTTTAAATCTATAAATGAATAATATTTTGAACTTGAGTATATATATATATATTAATTTATTTCTTCATAAATATTTATATGTAATTAAAGTAAAATGATATCTTTATATGTAAAATTTTAAAAATTATCAAATTAAATTAAACAAATGTTTTTACAACTAACTTATACATATATACTTAGAAATAGAGTCTATTATTGTTAAATGTAAAAATATTATAAAATATTTATTCAAATCATACAAAAAAGAAAGAAAAAAACTTAGAAATTTTTAAAATATATTAAATAATACTTTTCATTTGAAAAATTTATTTAAATGATACTTTAAAAAATTTGTATGTATTATTCAAAAAAAAAAGTTTATGCTTGACATGTCGTGGGGGATTTATTTTTATATAGCAAAGAAGAAAGCTGAATTGTATTTTGAAATCTTAGTTAGGAGAAAATATTAACAAAATTTTTGTGTGCCCAAAAAAGTTAATTTGAAATCAAAAAATTAAAAAAATTCTTAAAAAGTTATCTTATTTATATTTATTATTAATACTTTATATTATATTTTTAATTTTTTTATCATATTTTATTGGTATTATATTTTATCTTTTTATTTTTGTTTTAAATCATAATTTCACCTAATTTTTTAAAATTATAAAGGAGCCTAATCTCACCCATTATTGATGGCCGACCAGGGTGGATTGATTTATATGGTAACCAATCTTAAGTTTACCGAGTAAAAAATTGTTACTAATTGAAAGATAGAAAATCTAAGATACAGATAAAAAAAAGGACAAGTAAAAAAAATTGAGTAACCGAAAATGACAAAAATGGTATGAAATACAGGTGTGAGTTCAATGTCCATATAACAACCTTTTTTTAATAAATGATATAAAAAATATACTCTAAATTACATTATATTTAAAAAAATGTATTTCATTAAGTATAGAATAGCCCTCATTTCTAATGTCTCACATTAACCAAATTGATAAATTTGTAGTTTGATTTTCTTATGTTTTTATAAAAAAAAATAGTTGGTTAAAAATATTATGAATTTTTAAAACTATTTTAGAAAATAATAAATTTATTTTTAAAATGAAAAAGAATTTTAAAAAAGTAAACTAATTTTTTGAAGAAAAAAAATTCAAAAACAAAAATAATTTTAAATTCAAAAACTCATTTTTGATTTATATTTATTAATTTTACAGCTGAAATTGAAAGTGATTTTAAAACTTTGATGATCACCTAAATGTTCAAGAGTGTGTAGTTACAAATTGTGTGGTTACTACACATCCCATCTTTCCAAGAGTGTGCAATTACCCATTAATTGTAGTTAAAAAAATTGTATACATACATGATTTTAGTTTATTTACACAAGAGATTTCACTTTAAAAAAATACTCAACATAAAATGCTAGATTTTTTCCATGTGTTAAGAGTAATTATTTGTCTTTCTTTTTAAAAAAAAAGAGTTTGTCTCAATTTGTATATCTCTATCTTCTTTTTGGTTAAACTAAATTAAAAATGACATTTACTCATAATGAAATCTTCCGTTTTAATTTCTTAGTTATTAAAAAATAAGTTGATAAACCTGTATTTTAAAAATTGGAAAAAGTACTATTTACATATAACTATAAAAAAAAAATAGTGTATATGCAACATTGATACTATTTGCATATCCCCCCAAGTGAGGTTTAGACCCAACAAAATGTTAAAAGACAACTTCCAAACTCCCTACACCAGACATAGATTTGTCCATCCCTTACTTTCCCATGCACAAAGTATGCATAGTTACACCTTGGTATCACCATTGATATTAGATGCAACTTATCATGTGAATCTAGTGAAGCTAGTATCTAGTTGATTTTATACAAACACAAAGTTCGGTGAATTAGATGGAAATTACTAAAATAAAATGAAACGTATAAAATTAGTTGTCTCACATTGCTTCACAACAAAAGTAAACATCCCTTCAGTTCAAGAATGAAGGTGAGAACCAAAAACAAAGAAATTAATATTATGCAAAAGAAGTAGACAACAAACCATTGAAGTCTCTGTCCATCATTGACCTCCAAAGTTATACTTTATACCATAATTTATACAATGAAACTTGTAATTCAAAATAGTTGAACTTCATCCCTCCCATGTGTCGATTGTTGTGAGAACAATCAAAATGGTCTTCTTCTTTTTCCTTCAATGCCACATTTTCTTCAATCTTTTCAGTAATTCTTGTTGTGAGGCCTTATTTTGTTCATTATTATAAGAAAATTGAAATATTCGACATGTGAAAAAGTTTTATAATAAAAAGATGAGACATTGCAGCATTTGTTGAATCTGATAAAAAAAAGTGTTATAGGATGATGGAATCCACCTATTCATCCTTTTTCAACATTGACATTGTTATGTTTGTGGTTGCAACACAAATTCCAAAAACAGAAAAGCGAGAGGTCTAGCAAAAGCATGGATTCAAAACAACCAAAATTTAATTAGTAGAGTCACATAGTTTCTGTCATACCCAAATTTCGTCCGAAGACGATCATTTGCACACATTTGGATTCTTGTCAGCTGAATTGAGCTACTTAACACCAATTGTCGCACATTCCGTAAGATTTTTCGATGTTTCGAAGGAAATGTGCAAATAACTCAAAAGGAGGGCAAAAGGGTCACTTTAGGGGCATTTTTCAGCCCCTGAGCCACCTAAATAACTTCATGATGAAGTAACCAGCTTGCCCAAGCGAGCTAAGCTCCTTGGGTGAGCTACCTTCAGCCCAAATGCTTCATTTTGTTATAAATAGGCATGGGAAGGCTGAAGGAAAGGGGCCCTAAGTTCCCTGATGTCCAGAAAGAAGAAGAAAAAAGAGAAAGGAAGAAGAAAGAGGAGAAAACAAGGCCGAAACGCTTCCGAATCACATCCGTGATTGATTCCTACACCGCTTGTCGTTCGTTCTTCGTTCTTCGTCCGGTTAGTGCTTGCTTTAAAGATTTGAATTTGATTTATGGACCCTTAGGGGTCCCCTTTATTGTTTGCGCATCTTCATCTCCTTCTTCAATCATCGGTGATCTTTTTCATTGTTCAAAGTAAGTTTCGATCGATCGTTCATACCGTAATCTAGTTTAATCACCGTTAAAATAAAATTCAACTGATCGTTTGTGTTGTAATATCACTTAATCACTATTTAAATGAATTTCAACTGATCTTTTGTGTTGTAATCTCACTTAATCATTGTTTAAATAAATTTTAACCGATCGTTCGTGTCGTAAACTCTTTTCATCAATGTAAAATAAGTGTTAACCGGTCATTAATGCCGTAAGTTATCTTAAAAAAGGGATTGAAGATTAGTGAGCCAAAACCAAATAAAACCAACTCTAAAACTTCTTCATTTCATCAAAAAATAAAGAGGTCGTTTCAAGGTCCAATGCCTTAACGATTCTACGCCTTTCAAACTTGAGAAGATTATTTCAAGGTCCAACGCCTTAACAATTCTCTCCCCTTTTCAAAAATCAAAAGATCGTTTTAAAGGTCCAACGCCTTAAACGACTTTTGTTCACAACTAAAATCAATCTTTCAAAAAAAATAAAATCAATTTAACCAACAAACCTTTAGTTCTTAAAGAACTACGTAAGTCTGATTTCCTCATCGCACTCAAGGATACGTAGGAGCGAAGAAAACACCCTTGTCGACCCCAAAAAAGTAAAAAAATATAAAAAGGGAAAATAAAGATAAAAGGGAAGATAAACAATATTGAAGTTATGATTTGTACACTCGATTAGAGGCTACCGTCCCTTGTGATGGGCGCGTGGGGTGCTAATACCTTCCCCGTGCGTAAATGACTCCCGAATCCTCATTTTCAAAATATGCAAACCCTTGACCTTTTCCAGTTTGGTTTTTTTAATGTTTTCCTCGAATAAACGTTGGTGGCAACTCTAAGAGTTTCTCCTTTCTTGAAAGACGCACCTGTGAGCCTCGCGTCGCCTTCCTGTCAAAGGGTAAGTTGCGACAGTTTCATTAGGTGCCCATCAAAGTATCACGTTAATTTTGTAATTTTATAAAAATAACTTCTAAATATACTTCAAATCCATTCAATTGTTTCTTCATAGTTAAATATTTCCAACCACACCACCCAAAATCATTTGACCACCGCCAAATTACATAAAATTTTATCATGAAGAAAATTAAATCCTTGAAAATAAAAATATTGTTGTCAAAGTTACCATTTTGTCTTCCACTGGTAATAACTTGTTGAAGAAATCCATTCCAAGATAAGTCATTGTTTTCATTTGGCATTGCACTGTAATACTAGTGGGGGAAATTAAAAATACATTATGTCAATGAAAAATTAAGAAAATTTCATAATAATTATAACCTAAGTAAATGTAAAAAAGAAACATGATTAGCATTAGGCACAAGAACAACAAGAGGTAGTTGAGTGTGAAAAGGAATTTGACCATAGGTTGGAAAAAATGGCACCTCTTGACCATGTGTTGGATAATGCAAAGACAGGCCTTGACCATAGGTTGGAAAAAATGTCACCCCTTGGAGAATGATTGGATTAACAACACTCACTAGAACATTATGTTGAGCAAAATAAAGCAAATTAATAAGGAAACATATTTGATGCAATTAACTTATATATAAGAGCCAAGCATTATTATAAAATTCATTAAATCATAGATATCATAATGATACATTATCGATGACTCCATTCATACTCTAACTGTATTAGCACCACTAGTACATGCACTATTTTGGGTCTTCTATCGAAATACAAATACAAAATATATTCAAACACTATAAAATCTATAATTTATTATCTAAAAACATATTTTCTAAAACAAACAAATCAATATCATACATACTTTGTCCTTCTCTAAAATTGGTTTTGATACTTTGACTTTCTTAGTCAACCATTTTGTAGAAATTTTCTTCTCTTCATGCTTCTACAAAATCAAAAGAAAAAAAAATCCTTACATCCAAAACAGTAAAATCACAAACACATAAATATTAAGTAAAAAGGACAATTACATTATTAATGTTAAAGGTGCTCTCAATAATGTCTTTAGGCAAGGGGTTGTTCATGTGTTCATGGCCTACACTTTCGTCTTCCTTATAAAAACACAAAACATCATTATCTTTATTTGATTTAAAAAATAAATCAACCAAAAAAAATTATATTCAAACATTAAACAAAATTACATTTGCTCTTATATCTGAATCTAACTCATCTTGTTTATCATCAATGTTCAATCTTTGACCTTTGGAAAGAAGCTTTGGACATCTCCTGATGGTGTTTCTAACTTTATTACACCTTCTATATTGTCTACACTTCTAACTCCCAAAGCTTTTCTTTTTTGGTGCTCCTTTGGTCTTCACCACAGTGGGATCCCTAACTTCATCATCACGATTAGTAGGTGTGATGCTTCCATCTACCATGGTGTCATAATTATGAGCAAGATTTAACATATCATTTCTTATTTGAAAAAATAAATCTCTTCTATTTCCAGCAATTAGGCAAAGCTTATTAGCAATGACAAAAATTGCCGCAAAATGTACATCTTTTATGACATGAATTTATTTCATTTAGCCTATCAGACAAAACTATGTTCCTTTCAGCAAACTTTGTCCATTGTTTGCAAATTAAACGGTTTAGAATAGTATCTATGTACTCATTTTTAAAGACAACAAAAGTGTGACCACAAGGAATCCCATGATACTCAAATAGGTGACACTCACATGATAAACCTGAAGTCTTTGTAGCATAAACAACATTGACCTGTTTCTTTCTATTTGAACATAAGCTCATCTTGAATAACAACTCTCCTTCATTTTGTACTCATTCAACAACATTTAATGCCCCCAACAACTATTAATTGTTCTTTGACTTCTTTGAACACCTCCCTGATGTATATTTTGGAAGCCTAGCCTTCAAAACTCTCCAAAGATGTAGTTAAAATAGGTTTACCAGAAGAAGAATCAAAGTTTGCTTTACTCTTATTATTTCTATATTCACATACTACTCAATCAAAATCTTGTATAAACTCACTTATGGTACTTCTATTCTTTATAACCTTCATTATTGAAACAGTTGCTTCACATTGAGACATCATCCTTATACGAGCAAAGAACTTTTCGCACAAGTATACAGTAGTCCACAAGTGTTTAATCTCATAAGTTTTAGACACCTATCTATTTCCTTAAAGGCCATATTTGGAAACAATCTTCTTCCAATAAGCTTCAAAATGATTTAGTGTCAACTTGAAATAGATTGTTTTACTGAAAGCATCTATAAATTCATTTTTCTTCACATTCTCAAATGCATTCTTATACAAATGCCAACCACACAAATGATATATTGCTTTTGGAAACATTTCTTTTATGACCTCCCTCAAAGCTCCATCACCATTAGTCACAAGTGATTTAGGTTACTTGTTGTTCATTGTTTTAAAAAAAAATGTTTGTAATACCCATTTATACGTCTTAGTGGTCTCATTAGCCAAAATAACCACCAATGATAGTGATCTAGGAATAATGATTGCATCCAAAACAAATGACAAGTGGATTATTGTATTTAGTCTTCTTGTAAGTGGTGTCAAAGGCAAGTGCATGACTGAAGCATTCATAATCCACTTTACTGCATCCATCCAACCAAAATAAGGACTTCAATCTACCATCAACTATAGTTACAAATGTTGAATATGACAAGGGATCATCAGCAGACTTGCTTTCCAAATAACTTAATGCAACACAAACATCTCAAACCTTCATCTTATCTTGTTGTTTCTAATGAAAATGATTGTATAAATCCTTTTTGGAAAAACCAACTCCATCATATCCATCGTTGAGCCTTTAAATATCCAATTATTTGGTAAGTTCTAACACCAAATTTATGCAAACTCTCCACCTGACTTTTATCCAAATCAGTCATTACACGGTACTTGGGAATATGATAGATATTAGTGGGTGAAGTCAGTTCATGGTTATGAGTCTTATGGAGTGAATCCACTTTACATCATTATGTCTTATAATCTAAATAAACACGATGCTTGGCTTTACAATTAGTATGAGTGATGAGTCTATGGTATCTTTATCTATCCACCCTCATTAAGTGTTTCTTATTTCTCAAACTTCATATGCTGCATACAAATTGATGTTTTATAACATTCCCATTCAAACCTTGAACTTCCTCATCTTTCCTAACAACAAACCCATGGCATCTAGCATATCTTGTATGGAATTGAAAAGCACTATCTTCATTTTCCCAATGTAGAACCTTTATCCCATTTCAACTCTAACTTCACAGCCAACATCACTATCATCTTTACTCTAATTGTCATCAAATCTAACACCCTCATAATCACTAAGACCTTTATCATCAAATTTATCCATTTTGAATTCATACATACTGAAAACATAGTCCCATATATAAATAAAGCTTTAACTCAAATCTTGCTTCTATACATACAATTTGTGCAAAAAACCTTGTATTAAAACACATAATTTATAGAAACTAGTATCAAATGCTCTAATTGCATATGAAATTAAAAAAAAAAACTTCTTAACAATCATATAGTAAGCATGTATATTAACTCGATTTAGGAAAATTATGCCACAATGAATTACCAGAAATAAGAGATAATTTGCAATTCAATTCTAATCATTTTGAAGTTTTACTAGAAAATTTGACTAAACTTTTCATGTATAATTAGTACAAGGTATGATGCAAGCTCAAGAAGAAAAAAACCTTCATAAAAGGATGATCATGATATGGAAACAAGTCAATGAAGTTCTCCTTTAGAAGCAATGATACCTGAAGGTACAAACCATCATCTAAGATCTTTCACATATTTACTATAAATGCTATATTCATCGCAAGCCAATGAAGGTGTTTCTTTAATTCATGCCTTTCATTTACAAATTTTTATATTATACATAATCTTGTTTTAATTAACTTGAGCATAAGGAAAATGTAGGCATCGATAAAAGAGGCTAAAGGTGACAGATAATTGTAGAGCATTAGATGCATTATCTAAGTAATACACCTAAGCTTATCTAGTTGTCTCTAGATATTGTAGGACTTGGGTCACTCATATCACTAAACTTGAAATTATCACCAACAAAGAACTACTATTAGCAAATTAGTTTGGTTATTGAAAACAATTTCGCTTAGCTTTCTTTGATCAAAGGAAGAATTATAAGTATGAGCTGATTTGAGTATGACATACAAATTAACCATCCCATAATAGGATAATAAGGAATAACCGCATAATATATAGTTAATCCTTTTTTACGGGTATAAATAAGACAAAGTCTAAGTTGCTTCTAAATTACAATTCTCAGTAAAAACAAATATTTTTAGAGAGGTACAAAATAATTGAGATAAATATCAAACTATCTAACTTGATTTGTTGGTGACACTAAAATTCAAACCTTATTGTCATTGGATTGTAGGGTGGTGATTGTGTGAGAACGAATGTTATAGTAAAAAGAGAATCCAAATAAGATCTTAACATTGAAAGAAACCCCTTCGCAACTTCAATTTGTAGGCAAACTAACACACAAGAATACACTTAAGTATGCATGTTTGCAATTGTGTAGCACTTGATTTGCTCAATGTTACAGAATTTTTTTTGAGGTACAATGTTGGGGAATTTAAAAAATAAATTAGTGGCTTTTTGAAATTTGAATTGGATTAAAGCACAAAAAAAGAATATAAAGCACCAAAAAACAAAAATATTTTAAAATAGGGTTTTTTAGTAAACAAGGCAGTTGTAAAATATATCTAGTGAAAACACTTTTTAAAATCATTTTTTAAAAGACTTATATATATATATATATATATATATATATATATATATATATATATATATATATATATATATATATAGTTTTAAAATATCATAGCACCACTTTGTCCATTTTCTTTTGGCTTATCCCCCCTTCTAAATCACCAACAAAACTAATCCTTTTACGCCCCGTCTTTTTATAATAACTTTCAATTCCTAGCTCACTATTGTAGTCTTTCTCTCTCTCTCCCTCTACATTTGACAAAGTTTAACATAGTATTCAATATTTTTTTTATTTAAAAAAAATTATATCAAAATTTATTGGAGAAGAATATAATTATGCTTTTTGTTTTATATATTTTAGCAATTTTCATGAAAACGTCTTGTCAAGGCTCAAGAGTCCATGTTCACACCACAAAATGATAGCAAAACTTCCCCGCTAGGTCATTATAACAAGTGTGATTTGTGTACTTCAATGAGCAAAACCCAATTATTATATACTCAAATTGTCAAAATCTTCAATTTTTGTTCACTCAAATAAACTAAAATATTCCTTAGGTTTATATTGTCTCCAACTATGTATATCATAGTAAGTTATCCTAATTATTATTTTCGTATTTATTATCAAAAACAACCATTCATAATGACATGGAATAATACTAAAGATGAGTGTAGAATTTAACTTATATAGTTATTTATTTGTTTTTTTACCATGAATAAATTTATTTACTAAAGTGTTTCTAGCATAACTCATATAGTATTTGTATTTAAACTATATGAATGATTGACCTCAGAATACTTATTACTTTATTGTGAGCAAAGAAAAAAAATGCAGTTTATTAATCATTACTTATTATCAAAAATGTTTTATAATTCATCTAATTTTATATTTGGTATTATTACTATTAATACTAGGAGGAAAAAACACTTTGCCTTTTAAATTTTTTCAAAAATAAAATAATATTCGATAGTTTTCAGGATGAGTGGGTGTGAGTTGGTTGAAGAAAGTAGTTATAGGGATAAAAAAGAAATTTAAAAAGGTGATTTTAGGGATAAAATGAAAAAAGAAATGTGGACATCAAAACATCTTAATAGTATAGATTATTATTATTACTAGCGAAAACACATGCTTTGTTATGCCTGTGTGTCCGCATTTCTATTTTGATGTTGCATTTTTCGCATTAATTTTTTTTTCAATTTATTGTACTATGCATTGATGTGTGTTACAATAGTCTAAATAAATTAAATTATATACAAAGGTAAAAAAGTTACAAAAATATTGCATTCATAAAGTCAAAGAAAAAAAATAATGTACAATACTACAATAATTGGTAACCATAGATCTTCCTTAATTGGTAAACCAAACAATGCATGCATTTCATGATGATCTTTAGATTTCTTGCAATTTATGAAAATAAATGTCAATATTATTATTATTTTTAGTTAACGTATAAGACAACATATTAATGAACCAATAATATTAAATTTGAATAATTAGTTACCTTTGAATGATTCTTCTTAATTCTTTGTAGAACACATCATCCATAATTTTTTGCCTTTTGAAAAAGTACAAAATAGGTCACACAATGTCATGTATATGTTGGGTGGTGATATTTCATGTAATTTAAAAATATTTAATTAAAGAAGTAATTACAACCTCAAGAATCAAGACATTTTATTTTACATGAAAGTTGTTAATATGACATGTATCACTTGATATTGCATTTTCAAGTCTCCTACTATAGAGAAGAAACTCTCAAGTTAGAATTTATTAAAACTAAAAAAATTAAAAATTAAATATATGCATGTATTAAATTAGAGTGCATTAATATTTTAAAATAATATTTAAGTGCATGATACTTATAGATATTTTTTCTTCTAATATAGCGAAAGGTATAGTAGCACTTGTGTGTCTATATATGTATTTCGTTCTCACATTTTTTGGCGTTAAAATTGATTTTTTTTTTCAATTTATCTTACTATGTATTGATGTGTGTTTGTATTTCGTAGGCATGGCAATGAAACCCGTACTCATGGGTATCTGCCCAATCCTGTCCCGATTTTGATGGAGAATACCCGAGTTGATTGGGTACAAGTTCGGATTCGGGGATTATCCAACTTTTTAACTCAGGGTCGAGGTTGGGGATGTCACTATTTGTCTCATACTCATTCTTGTACCTGTCCCAATGATGAAATTATAAAATTTTATTAATTACTTGTTAATTTTTTTATAATTTTTACATAATTTAAGATTCTTTTCTCAATGATTTTTGTAGAAAAATGATCTGCAAATACAAGTAGTTAAAAATAAATGTGTAACATTCAATTTTGTTTTAAATCAGATTTTCAATATATTTTTTTTACAAATCTAAACCAGGGACAGAATGGGGAGGTGGATACCCAACATGTATAGGGATGGGGTAACAAATTTTAACCCGTTGAGTATCGAGGTCGAGGACTGGGGAGGAAATACCCATCCTCGCCCCGTTACCATGTCTAGTATTTTGCTATCACATTTTTTTAGTTTTAAAATTGATTTTTTTTTCAATTTATCTTACTATGTATTGATGTGTGTGTATGAGTAATATAGAAAACTTTAATTATATACACAGGAAAAAAAGTTAGAAATATTATAAATAAAAAGTCAAAGTAAAAATACTATTTATGCATTATACTTTGATAACTGGTAGAGTATGTGTGTCCACATTTCTATTGTGATATATTTAATATATTATTAATTTATTTTACTATGCATTAATGTGATTATTAGTTTTAGTTTGTATTTTTTTTCATATATATATGTATGTGTGTGTGTGTGTGTGTGTGTGTGTGTGTTTAAATTTGTTCAAAATATTACTAAGACTATGTAATAATTAAAAGGTAGTTAAATTCATGTCCTACGAGAATTGTTAGCTAGCAAGCAAAAAATATGTAATATTTTTTTAACACTAATTCCATAAATAAATAAAAAAACTTCTTAGCATTCCAAAAATTGGAAAGTAAAACAGTTTAAACCTACAAAAGAAAAAATGGGTAGACATGTTTGAATGGAGGTATGGTACTGACTTGTAGTTCTCGATCAATGCCCGTTGAAGCCAATGGAAAGATATACTAATTATCAATGGTCTAATGGTTAATGGTCATAATTTTTTAGAAATGGGAAATATTATGAAATACTAATTATCAAACATTGAAATATAATGAAATCAAATAGAGAGAAGCATACCATATCATACCATAACTTGGATTTGACACGATAGATCTTGAGTAGTTCATCGATTCCTACCATGTAACTCATTGTTGATAGGTTGCATAAGCTCATTGAAATATAATAAAGCCATTTCTCAAACACAGTTAGTACCCTATAGTACAAGAATTCAAAGAGAAAAAATGGGCTAAACCTACATAAAAAAAAACACTACATACAACATGAACCAATTTCAAAGAGAAAATTAATAGCATTTAATCAAAGAGAAAATTGAACAAAAGACATAAACAACAACAAATGCACAATTTGGTTATTTTGTGAAGGCAAAGACATGAACTTGGTAAACACCTTTTCAAAAGAAAAAGGCACATTTAGTTTAATAGATAATGTAGAAACATATGTTATATGAAGTTTTGATGATGCCAAAGATAAGCGCTTCTCAAGTTTAATCCAAGTCAAGAACTCAGAAATTTAAGAAAAATGATGAACTTAGTCCCTAGAATCTTAGAAAGGATTCCTTAATTGATGATGCATAGGTTTAGCCAAAGGATATTTTACAAAAGCTTTTTGTGATTTCAAATATATGATATTTTCTTTCTAGTAATTGATTACGAGAGGATGTAATCAATTACCAGTGACCAAATTCATTTCTGAAATAAATTTGCAAATTTTGAATTTAAAATTTAAAGCCTATAATCGATTACCCAAGGCTTGTAATCGATTACCAGAAGTTTTAAACGTTTTATAACAGCCTTTAGAAATTTGAATTTAAATTTTAAAGCCTATAATTGATTACCAGACATGAAAATTCAAATTATCGATTACAACAGTTATATAATCAATTACTAGTAAGGAATTTTCGAAAATAACTCCCAAGAATCACAACTATTCAAGAAGTTTTTGAATGACCATCAAAGACCTATAAATAGGTGACTTGGGACATGAAATTCCTTAGAGTTTTTTTGAACAACATTGTCTTATCCTTTCAAAACAAAATAGTCTTATAACTCTCAAAATATTCCTTGGCCAAAACAATTGGAAATTCAATAAGGAATCTTGATCGATCTTCAATTGTAATATTCTTCTCTTAAAGAGAGAATTTTTCTTCATCTTATTCTTATTCAAAGAGGTATGTTTAAGAGACTGAAGGTCTCTTAAGTTGTAAGGTTATCTGAACATAAGGAAAGGGTTGTCTCTGTGTGGTTCAGACTTTATAAAAGACTTTTTATAAGATAATGGAAATCTCAAGCGGGTTGCTTGAGGACTGGACGTAGACACAGGGCGTGACCGAACCAGTATAAAAACTAAGTTTGCATTCTCTCTTCCCTTAAACTTCTTTTATTTATTATTGTTTATATTTCGCTTTAAAGAAGTTTGTTTTGAATTGTTCTTAGAGTAATTCATAATAAGGGTTGAATTGTTAAAAAAAATTAATTGGGGGATAGTTTTTGTATCTTAATTCAACCCCATCATTCTTAAGATAATTGAGGCCACTTGTTTAACAGAAAAGGGTGCTTACTTTTAGAGATAAGTGTGGTTACTTGTTGCACAATGTCTTCCTTTTATTGTTCACAATTTCGTTGTATTCTTTAGTGGAAATATATATTTCTTTTGCATTTCAATTCTAACCTGCCAAATGAAATACTACTCAAGGAATTTGTGACCAAAGGAATTGAGAATACACATGCTTGAACATTCATCAAAAGTAATGCATTTAAAAGATAAGGGCGATTACTTAATTTCATAGAGAACATTGCCTTTGAAAACCGAATCTATATAGCAATGGTACATGAGTAGAGAAAGCAACGCCTGAATGTAGAAGAATATATATCTTTCAAAGAAAAAACATGTAGAAGAGTATGCCTATGCAAATAAATAAAAATTTCATTGATAGAAACATGTTTACAACTCACATCATTTTGCGTGCTTGTGACATTATTTAAATCTGTAAATGGCAAATGGTTTTTAAAAATAACCATTTATTTCCGCAAATGAGAGGAAATTGGATTGAAGTGCAAACTAACTATAGAGGCCTAGTTCACCAAATTCTATCGAAAAACATTTCATTTTTGGAATGCAAAGGAAGAAAGAGAACTGTGAAAGTGGTTGCAACACTATG